>NC_053025.1:58421231-58622688 GCF_003073215.2 Triticum urartu | reverse complement strand
GCAAAGATGAGATCCAGGCGAGGGTTCCACAGCTAAAGAAGTAGCTCTTTGAAACTAATTACATATATGATTATGAGTAGTTGGTTGAGAGAGTTGCAAAACTTTCTAGTGGTGTGGCCATCATCAAGGTTGGAGCGACAACCGAGCCAGAGCTTGAGGACCGGCAAATGCAGATCGAGGACGCGTAGAATTCCACCTTTGCGACCATCCAGGAGGGCATTGTTCTCGATAGTGGCTTGACTTATGTGCATGTGTCTACCTATGTCCCTGTGATCAAATAAAGAATCAAAGACCATGATGGTTGCCTTGATGCCGACATCATTCTGAAGGTAACTTGCTTAGATATAAATCTGTTAAATGGGTTGAACTACATTGATCTCTTTCATGGCAACCAGTTGGTAGAAATTGTATTTACCAGAGAACAGACCTGATAATGGTATCTTGCACGTGTGCTTACTATTTTGTATGTAAAATGGGCAGTGTCCTTGTTAATTAGACAAATTTATTTATTTGATGTCTATTGTTGCCAATTGACCTAAACAAGAAGCCAATATCTTCCCTGCATGGCCTTCTATTTGAACTAGTAGATTGATTTCTGAATTGTTTGTTGTAGTGCATGGTACGTCATGCACATGTAGTCTGGCGGAAGACCAAAAAGGACAAAATGTCTAGGATATTCTTATGTTTATAACGGGCAAGCTATTGAACTTTGTATTATCCTTGTCTATACTAAGTAATTTAGAAACTGAGAGCTTCGTCAAAGCTGATCCTGTATAGATTTTCAAGCCAATATATCATGGTTATGTAAGTGTTGATTTGTTTGTCCACAATTTGATTGGAGATAGAAGGAATCGTGTAAGTTGTTCTTCATTCCTAAAAGACATAGCCGTGATGAGTGTCGCCAGCAATCTAGCTGGACATAAGAAGCCATAGAATTAGTTTTAAGTTAGTCGTTCATGTGTACAACGTTTTGTTTTTCTTGCCACAAGTAAGCACCCTGGGGGCTCGCTGACCACAAGGACCAACTTGGAGCTCCTCTCTGCCCTTGCAGGTCGGTAATGGTCTCATGAGTTTTTTGAAGGATCTACGGCCTGTTTGATCTGACATACATTTCTCACTCATGCCTAAACTTGCTCATTTGGAATTTCTTTAAACTAGGCATCACGACAACAAGGCCGCTGAGGCGAAGCATGGGTTTTGGCACTACCTGTGTGTTCCCATGTGAGAATGGTGGGTTGTTGTTTTGTAAAATCTTATTTTCTATTATCGTTTACAGGAGCACATACAAATGTCTGGGTTGCTCTTTTCTCATGATGTTCAAGGGTTAGAGATGTACCAGAGTATTCAATATTCCTCTTGGGTTCTTATAATTGTCCGACATATGTTCGTTGTTGTTGCGTACCCATTTTGCATTAATTATTGAGGAAAATGTTGATTTGATACGGGACCAGAAATTATTCACATGTACCTCATGTGATGTAAGTAACTCATTATACCTTGTGGATAGATACTTATGTGTAAATAAACTGAAAGCAGTAGTCATGAGTGCAACATGTTTATTATTTCCAAAGTCTTCAAGTCTGGACATGATATCACTGGAATCTGGTGCATTAGTTCATTTTTTATCCACGTCAAGTTATCATAAGTAGTGGTCTATTTTGAATTCAGTAATCCGGTGCTATAGTTCATTTTTTATCACTGGAGGTCACTATATGTGATATGCTTGATGATATCCCTTGTATTAGATTTTGATGATTCAGGGTAGCATTACATGGTGCAAATATCCCCCCCCCCCCAACACACACACACATTTATAGAAGTGTAACACTTAGAGAAACGTCAAGCTATTTTGTAGCTCTTTGAAACTAATTGCGTATATGATTATGAGTAGTTGGTTGAGAGAGTTGCAAAACTTTCTGGTGGTGTGGCCATCATCAAGGTTGGAGCGACAACCAGGCCAGAGCTTGAGGACCGGCAAATGCGGATCGAGGACGCGTAGAATTCCACCTCTACGGCCATCCAGGAGGGCATTGTTTTCGATAGTGGCTTGACTTATGTGAACGTGTCTACCTATGTCCCTACGATCAAATAAACAATCGAAGACCATGATGGTTACCTTGATGCTGACATCATTCTGAAGGTAACTTGCTTAGATATAAATCTGTTAAATGGGTTGAACTACATTGATCTCTTTCATGGCAACCAGTTGGTAGAAATTGTATTTACCAGAGAACAGACCTGATAATGGTATCTTGCACGTGTGCTTACTATTTTGTATGTAAAATGGGCAGTGTCCTTGTTAATTAGACAAATTTATTTATTTGATGTCTATTGTTGCCAATTGACCTAAACAAGAAGCCAATATCTTCCCTGCATGGCCTTCTATTTGAACTAGTAGATTGATTTCTGAATTGTTTGTTGTAGTGCATGGTACGTCATGCACATGTAGTCTGGCGGAAGACCAAAAAGGACAAAATGTCTAGGATATTCTTATGTTTATAACGGGCAAGCTATTGAACTTTGTATTATCCTTGTCTATACTAAGTAATTTAGAAACTGAGAGCTTCATCAAAGCTGATCCTGTATAGATTTTCAAGCCAATATATCATGGCTATGTAAGTGTTGATCTGTTCGGCCACAATTTGATTGGAGATAGAAGGAAGCGTGTAGGTTGTTCTTCATTCCTAAAAGACATAGCCGGGATGAGTGTCGCCAGCAATCTAGCTGGACATAAGCAGCCATAGAATTAGTTTTAAGTTAGTCGTTCATGTGTACAACCTTTTGTTTTTCTTGCCACAAGTAAGCACCCTCGGACAGGTGTCTAGTCCATGGACCACACTTTTTATGCTTAGAGACGAACAATAAGATCTCTGATTTACAATTTATTGTTGATTAAATAGGTAATCATTATATTTATGATTTCGATGCAAGTAATAGCAATGTGCATCGCAACTAAAAGTTTCATATGTACATAGAAATGAGTTTGGCCTCAATCTGGTTAAATGTTTGCAAAACTGGATCCCTTATGCGAACCAGCATTCTTCTCGCTATTACTCTGAAACAGTGTGTTATGAATTGTTTGAGATATTGATAGCGTCCTGGTGGTATATTAAAGTTCAGGGAACTATCCGTATTCGGATCTGAACTCTTTCTGGCATAGTGGCCGGCTGTAGCATAATCTTGTTTTTGTGCACTGCGTTGTTGTTCTAGTCCGATTTTGTTGTGACGTGGTTTCCTCACGCGGGTACCTTGATGATTCCATTGCTGGTGGTGATCAAGTAGATACCTGATAAGGTTCGGCCCATCTAAGGAAGAAGTGGAGCTGCCCAAACCTCAAAGTATAGTCCTACTAACTCATTATAAATGTTAATGGAAATTCTTTCCATTGGTTCTCTATAATGACTGAGCTTTTGTCCCCCAACCTTCTCAGGGTTATACATGCAGCAAGGAGAATATAGGAAATTGGCAACAGGTACTTCTTTTTCTATGCTATTTCATTTTTCCTTTGGTGATGAATTCTGTTTGGTACCATTTTTAAACCTAACTGCATAGTTTACTTTGGTGGTGATCTACATGATCTTAGTGGTAGGCCATGGAGCTAGCTGTGTCACATGTAGGTCGTATGCTAGGTGATGCGCTGTTGTTCAACTTGTCTGATTTTCCCTTACGCGGTTTGGTTTTCTCATGCAGGTGCACAAGATTCGCCTCCTGCCCTGCTCTTTCGGTGGCTGATTCTTCTTCGACTCCGCCGTAGGCGTCAAGTCTCTCCTCTGCTCCCTCATGCCTGTGTGCCCATGGCCATCGAGTTGTGCCAAGTCGATTGGGATACCTGCATTGAGCCACTCATTATGCTGATCAGCAGCATCTAGCCTAACTGTGTGCCAGGCAAGAAGATGCATGTGGAGCATTCTGTGGACAGTGGGAACTTGCTGGCCCCCACATACCTCCTTGACCATCGTGCTAATATCAGCCAGGAAGGGGAAGAAGGGGCCACTGTTCCCGGCTGCAAAAATGGTACTAGTAACTGCCACCAAAAGTTTATTGTAAAACACTTGATGCTCTCTGTAATATACATGCTCTGGGTAGCCCCAAAAATTACCTCGATTACGAGGATTACATGTGAATAGGCATCCTCAAAATCCTGCTCAGTCCTCTTTGTTTTTCTTGTAAGTGGTGATAATTTGGTATAAATCAAACCATAGTCTTCTCTTACACTGTCACACAGTTCACATGTCCATTAGCTTGTTCATGTTTGTTACTACTACTATATTTTTGTGGGTCTTTGTCACAGGACCATGTTTCCCTATTTGCTGCTTGCTTTAAGTTGTGTCTAGAGCTGTTGTAGCCTACATTGTTGTTGTGCTCCTATATATACTCATTCCAGCCACTTCACCCTGTTGTGTTTTGCTACAGTGATGAGCAATTTGGTGAAGCAACAACCCAACTCCAAGGTGGGGCGCGCCCTATGATAGCGAAATGATGACAAAGGTGAATGGGTCCTCGTGAACATCCCATGATTGATGCTGCTTTCAGGACCATGGTGCTGTCTGGCACAAGTTTGGCCAGCGATGCAGTTTTTCCTGCTCCGGCGATCACTCTGACGCCTCCCGTTCTTCCCTTCCAGTGGTTGCTTCCTCTTCGGTTCCGGCATAGGTAAGCCACTGGTTCCTCTCCTTTGCTCTCTCCCTCATGCTCTATGTACCGACAACGACCGAGCCGTGGTTAATGAAGTGAATAAAGGCCATATACATATCTTTTTTGTAGTACCTTAAAGCTTGGATCTTTTTTGTCGTACTGTCAATAAATCCATTTTCTCTCAACCAATCAGAGCTTGTTTTAGTGTGACTGACATATTGCTTTTCTCGCATGCTACAACTTCCAGTTAACCAAGACCTTGACTACTTGTCAGCCTTTGTGTGTTCAGTGCAAACTCAATCCACTAATGCAATAACATCATTCTGTTTACCGTGGGATAGTAGCCTTATGCTTCAGTAGTTATTTAGTGTCGTTGTAAACAGTTTTGGTGTTCCAGCTACAATAAGCAAGAACTACACAAGTTGTATACTAAAGTTGATGTTCCCCGGGTCTCCTTAATATGGAATTCTTATTATGATGGAGTTATGCCACTTGCGACAGTCATGTGTGGCTTATTGTGGTGGATAGAAGTCATGAATCTCAGTGACGGATACATAAGTTTTACTGCAGTTAAAGTGAATATGGGTAATTCAGTAATTCTCTGGTCTGATGCATGGCTCCTCAATGGCACTGTGCAGCCCCTGCTACAACTTTTTGAGGGCCCTCATCACCAACTATCGAAGACATATGGCCCCCCTGGATGCAGTTGATCCATCCATCCGTCTCCAAGAGGAAGACGTGGAGGAATGAAAGAAGATGGCGATCTCTATGAGCTGATGCAGTTGATCCATCGGTCCATCCACAACTGTTCATCAGAGGAGAAGGGCCTCTTCTCTTCATCAACACCAAGAGCAACCACGACCCAGCACTCAAGCACAGGTACCCCTTATTCGTCCCCACCAAATCTTAATCTATTATACCATTACCACCAAGACTAGGAGTGGGAGGTGCATACATATATCATTCAGAATTAGGATGACCATACATTTGTTGGTACGAACGATGCTTTGATTTTTTCATTTCTAGTAGTATGATCCTCAAATGAAGTGGCATGGGATAAGCAGGTAGTGTAAAGTAGTATGTCTTGACCATGACATAAAGAAGTTGATTTCTTGCTTATAACATTTTATTCAGCCCGAAAACATCCTTGATGTGCTCTTTTTTTGTTGCGCATGAGCAACTGGTTGGATGCCGGAAGAAGCAAAGATATCGCTGCTGAAGCAGCACCTTCAAACATCCAGAAGAGACGGCCTTAGAAGACTATTGATCACTGCTTTGTTTGAGGAGAGATGAAGCTTCTTATCCTTCCTGGTGGAAGTAGTTCCCCAAGCGATGGACTATCGTCGTCCTTTGCTTGCTTCTTCTCCTTCCTGCTCGGCAACATGGACCTTGTGAGTTCCTATGTTCCTCGGACCTACTTATCTGGTTACTACAGTAATCATTGAGTGCTGATAATTTAATAGCAGAATTCTGCCAAGTGAGCATGAGTATCCAGATGAGTATTGTTGTGTAGACTACATGAATGGATTAGTGTCTATCATTGTTTGCCTCCTGCCTGCAAGTCTTGAGGCTCCTACAAAAAGGATGTCTGCTCTTCCAGCTACACAAATATCTTTTCTTTAACACTTCTTACGTCCATGGATTAGTTCAGTACAGAAAAATTGGAGGATAGAAACAAGCTTTCTTGCGATGCTTGAAAAATAAGAAATTGTCTAAAACACTAGAACACTCGATTGACATGTCATTTAAGGTCTTATTAGGACCAAGGATTAGTCAAGTTTTCTCTTGTTTCATATATGTATCTCCAAACGACAATTTTTCTCGCATTCTAACTGAACGAAGGTCACATTTTATCTCCACACATATGGCTTGTTCTGCTGAAATGATGCCCTTGTAGCAAGGACATTGGCTACTCTATGTGGAATTATGTTTTACCCGGTGTCTTGTGTGGAATCATTCCTGGTACCCAAGATGGTGTCCTATTGGTTACTTGGCAAGCCAGTGCCTTTTGTCATTTCTAAATTAGATACTATCCACATAGTCAAAGTCATGTTTGCCATACAGCCTCGGCTACAATCATTCTGGTAATTTCCTGGTTTTCTTAGCTCTGTGCCATATCTTTTGAGCTATGGCCCCTCTTCATGCCGGCCATGGAGCCATGGTTGATTCTGTGATGTGAATTGTCATGCTTTTAGCAATGATAATCTTTTCCCTACTGTTAGCTGTCTTTCGGTTTGCTCCTGGAGTCAACATGATGCTCATGTTTTGTAGCAACTAATCTGATTGAACAGGTTGGTCATGGCGTTCACCCTTGACGTGCATGCAGACCTACGGATCTCTTTGGTGCAACTTGGTCGCCCTCGTGGTCTCCGGCGATGGTTGTTGGGCGCCCATGCGTGCAAGGTTGAAGACTTGGTTTGGTGCACGTCGCCTCTACTACGACGCCTTAGCGCGGCGTTGCCTTGCGGCCTTGGTTGGTAAGTTCCTAGTCCTAGCTCCCCACCTTTGTTCCACTTCCCCCTTTCCTGAAGATATATCGATCACATGCCATGATGTATCAAAGGTTCAGACTTGATACTTTTGTGAAACTGCATTTGTATTGTTTTTCACCTTGTCCAACATGGATTCGCACCATAGAGATCGTGTCTATTCCTAAATCATACTCCCTCCGCCCGGAATCACTTGTCGCTCAAATGGATGTATCTAGCACTAGATACATCCGTTTGAGCATCAAAGCAATGTCCTTACGGAGGTAATAGAGCCCAGCACTTGCTATTTGGTAAAATTGATTGTATGAAGTACTACTACTACGTTCCGTCATCCATGAATGGTAGTTTTACTGTAGTTTTACAAGAGTTTGAAGCACTGATTGTTCAATGGACTTCTGTTGATGTGTTGAGTGTATTCATACTAATACTACATTCAGTGATGATAGTTTTACGTTATTGTTGCATGGAGAAGAAGCGCTGATTGTTTTTCTTTGGAATTTTATTTGTGTGTTCAGTTGCGATGAGTACAAAGTGGTTGGTGAAGTGGCTATGGATAAGATCAAAATCCTGCGAGCACTACTTTGTCGCCACCCAGGTTTCAGATCTCAGGGCGAGGCTACAGGAGGTATGAAGAATGGCCATGCTTTTATATTCAACACAAGTAAGGTTTGTCTTGGTTCATTCAACCTGAAGAATGACAACACATGGAACGACCAACTGTGAGAAGTGGAAGCTTATTTAGTTTGTGGTGGCGTTGGGTTAGCTTGTTAGCTGTGTTTGGCTTTTGTTGAGGAAAAGATTTGGTCGGATGATGATATGGAACCTTTCATCCAATCCAGTGTAATGACTTGACTTGCGAGTGCATGAATGAATTTTGTAGTGAAGGATGTGGTGATTTTGATTCTCCGCCAACGCGTTATGCTTCTGAAATTTCTATCGAAAATCCACACAACTTGTCAAAATTTTGGCCTTGTTCGTAACAAAACCAAAACTTTTTGGTCTTCCGCCTCAAAATTTTGGCCTTGATTGTAATGAAACCAGAATTTTGGCCTTGTTAGTAATGAAAAAGACGCTGAAGTGGCTCGCTCGCTCTACATGGTGTGATAAACTAATATTTTTTTGCTTTTTGTCATTTTCATTTCTTTTTACTCTAATGTTACTTATTTTTTCCATACCCTCCGGAGTCATCAAGTTCTTGGATGTATTTCATGATAAAATGTTCTTGGATGTATTTCATGACAGCCTCGCTGCAACTTCTTTGGCTTACAGTCATCAAGTTCTTGGATGTATTTCATGATAAAATGATGATTTGCTAGAGGACTTTGGAGTATATGCTCATGCAAGGCTTGCTGTCGGGAGTACCAAATAGCACAGAGGGTGGTTAGTACATGTATGAATTATGCGGTAGGGAGAACATCCATAAGCACAAAGACTCACCGTTTAGGATCAGGCTCAGTACCAATGATATCCATCACTATACTAGTGTAGGTGCCTTCAGTACCTTGCTTAATATCATTCACCACACCTTTGCAATTCGATGCAACTAAAACTTCTGGTAGTGAAAGATCCAAAGCTAGAGCCAGTGCCTCTCTGCATGCTAATGCTTCAAGGGTCGTCGGGTCGGTGATTCCAAGAACCCTGATAGCCTAAGAGCCCAAGTAGTTGTCGTTATGATCCCTGCATACTGTGCTACAGGACCCCTCATTCGTTGCTCTTGAAACAGCTCCATTGACTTGAATCTTTGCCATACCCATCTTGGGCTGGTGCTATTACTTGGAATAGTGGCAGCTCGCTGCAACTTCTTTGGCTTACAGTCATCAAGTTCTTGGATGTATTTCATGATAAAATGATGATTTGCTAGTGGACTTTAGAATATATGCTCATGCAAGGCTTGCCGTTGGGAATACCAAATAGCCCAGAGGGTGGTTAGTACATGTATGAATTCTGCAGCAGGGAGAACATCCATAA
Source organism: Triticum urartu (assembly GCF_003073215.2). Lineage (NCBI taxonomy): Eukaryota > Viridiplantae > Streptophyta > Magnoliopsida > Poales > Poaceae > Triticum > Triticum urartu. Next base: position 58,613,596 of record NC_053025.1, on the reverse strand, counting down.
GCACAAAGACCTACCATTTAGCATCAGGCTCAGTGGTGTCACTGAGGACATGAAACAACTCGGGATCTTGGAGAACCCATACACAACGAGCAATGTGGAAATGAAGGAGCGAATGCTGTCATGAGTCCTCCGCCCCGCATAATCTGTAACTGGTGGCAGTAGAAATATTCCGGTGATGTAGCAAATCGACAGTTGGAATGGATTGTTGGGCTAGCCTCCACTGGAATATTTTCAGTTTAGAGGGAACATGTATTTTCCATAGCTTCGTCCATGACTTCTGCCCCTTATTCAAGTCTGAAGAATCAAACCTGCCCTCCAACCATGCCTCTCGTCTCAATTTTTTGGAGACTAACATACAATACGCCGACCATACTATAAACACTCCATTCTTTTCATGTGTCCAAGAACAGAAATCCTCTATGTGTTTGGTGCATAAAGTATTGATAAAATCACTTCAGCATCCGTGGGCAAAAAGATCTCCTGAATTGCCACATGGTTCCAGCTTGTGTCAGCTAAAATTAGCTCTTGAACAACCTACGGTGAGTTTGGAACTCTACACAAGACCGGCCGCATGTTGTGTGGATGTGGTAGCCAATTTTGCTGCCAGATGTTGGTCGTCAGACCATCACCAATGTGTCGAATTAATCCTTACACTAAAGTATCATGACCATCTAGGATTGACCTCCAGACTTGGAAAGGACATGAACCCAGTTCATCATGCAAAATTTTAGATGCAAGAAAATACTTAGCTTTGACAATCCGAGCACTTAGAGAGTTTTGCTCCATAAGGATTCACCATGCTTGTCTGGCTAAAAGTGAGAGATTGAACAACTCAATATCCCTAAAGCCAAGTCCACCACATTGCTTTGGTCTAGTCATCATACTCCATGAAACCCAACTTGGTTTTCTTTTTCCCTCTTTAGTCCCCCACCAAAATTTCCGTATCAACGAATTCAGATGCTCGCATAGGCTACGAGGTAGTTTAAAGCATGACATAGAATACACAGGGATAACCTGAGCCACAGACTTAATCACTTTTCCTCCAACTGACAAGATCTTTTCCATCCGCCCTTTCACTTTGTTCCAGACTCGATCTTTGAGGAACTTGAAATCACCACTTTTACTATTTCCCACATCAGAAGGCATTCCCAGGTATCTCTTAGATAATGATTCATTTTTAGTATTGAGAGCATTCTTTTACATATCTCCTGAGGTTGTTTGGGGATCCCTTGGTAGAGAAGACTGGTAATTGGTTAATTCTTCGCCCAAATCATTGCAATAAGATTCCAATTCGGGGGACAACTCATTAGCTCCATCAACACTAGCTTTCACAAACAACAGGCTATCATTCGCAAAGAGCAAGTGGCTTACCGGAGGGGATGCCGGAGCAACTTGAATACCACCGAGGTGTGATGATTCATTTGTTATTTTTAGGAGGCACGAAAGGCCCTCCGCCGGAAGCAAAAATAGATACGAAAATAGGGTTCCCCTGTCGGATCCCTCGAGATGGTGCAAATTCTTCAAGCTTACTGCCATTAAAAAGGACAAAAAATTTGACTGAGCTTACCATTCGCATAATTAAGGCCACATAGGCGGGTGCAAATCCCATCTTGAGCATAATAGCTTCCAGGTACTCCCATTCAACTCTATCATAAGCTTTCTCATATCCAATTTCACAGCGTAAAATCTATTTTTTTGTGCTTGTTCCTCTTCATGAAGTGTACACATTCATAAGCAAAGATTATGTTATCAATGATCAGCCTGCCTGGGTCAAAGGCAGGCTACTCTTCTGAAATGATTTCAGGCAAGATTTTTTTAATCTATTAGATAGAACCTTCGGAGCAATCTTGTAAAGCAATCTACAGAGACTTATAGGCCTGAATTGAGTCAACTGAATTCGATCTTTTACCTTTGGGGTGAGGACTAGAATTGGCTCATTAATTACCTCAGCACTTTTGTCTTGTGGATTAATGCGCAAAACCAACATCAGTGACTTCGTTACCGCACAACTCCCAGTGCCGTTGGAAGAAGTGGGCAGGCTAGCCATCGGGGCCGGGGCTTTCATTGGGTACATTTGGAAGAGGGTCGCCTTAATCTCCTCGGCGGTATATGGTGTTGTCAAATTCATGTTCATTTCAAGCGTCACCCTCGCCCGTACTGCGTTCAATACATTGGACATCCCCGACGTCCCCTCCCCTGGGCTGCAAATAGGTTCTTGTAGAACGAAGTTTTCAAACTGGCCATCTCATTCTGATCTTGTGTTGTAGAGCCATCAAGGCATCAACACGCTGCAAACTCTTATTCATGGGAGACCTTCATTGCTCCCCTCCGCGAGCAGGACCTCCACCAGCGACTCCTGAGGTCATGGCAAGATCCCGTGGAGGTCGAGTCCCTCTCTCGTCGATGAGAGGACACCGTCGGGGAGGAGTCCATCCCGTCGCAGATGCGTCCATGGCGATGTCCAAAGAAGCTCACCATCGGGCCTCCAGCTCGCAAATGACGCAAAACCCACGCTAGGAATCGTTGCTCCCCGCTTCAGTACACACCCAGGATCACCGAAATAGCCGCTCCCTCCATCTTGCAACTGGACTGGATGTGATTGAATGGGGTGTGTGTGTGTGTGGTCGTATCGAAGGGAGGATGATAAGGGGAAAGAGTAGTGGTTCGTTCGGTCGCTTTGATCTAGCGTGAACATTTGTAAAAACTGGCATGAAATCACTTTTTAGTGATTTGTGTTGGGAAAATTTGACGGTGGAAAGAAAACCTAGAAATCTGATGTCATATTTTAGATTTTTTGCATGTAAACACAGTGTTTCATTCATCTAAAATGTTCATAGGGATACAATGCAAATCTAGAGGGTTTAAAGGCCACAAATGGGGCCCTAAGTCCAGACCAAATACGTGTTTAGCAATATGCGTCTCATGATTTGATGCACGACCTTCAAAGATAAAGGTGCATTTTTGTAATTGCTCTGCAGTACCAATGATCTCCATCACTATACTAGTGTAGATGCCTTCAATACCTTGCTTAATATCATTCACCACACCTTTGCAATTCGATGCAACTAAAACTTCTGGTAGCGAAAGATCCAAAGCTAGAGCCAGTGCCTCTCTGCATGCTAATGCTTCAAGCGTCGTCGGGGCGGTGATTCCAAGAACCCTGATAGCCTAAGAGCCCAAGTAGTTGTCGTTATGATCCCTGTATACTGTGCTACAGGACCCCTCATTCGTTGCTCTTGAAACAACTCCATTTACTCGAATCTTTGCCATACCCTCCGGAGGCCACACCCATCTTGGGTTGGTGCTATTACTTGGAATAGTGGCAGCTAGTTGCAACTTCTTTGGCTTACAGTAATCAAGTTCTTGGATGTATTTCATGATAAAATGATGATTTGCTAGTAGACTTTGGAATATATGCTCATGCAAGGCTTGCCGTCGGGAGTACCAAATAGCCCAGAGGGTGGTTAGTACATGTATGAATTCTGCAGTAGGGAGAACATCCATAAGCACAAAGACCCGCCGTTTAGCATCAGGCTCAGTGGTGTCACTGAGGACTTGAAACAACTCGGGATCTTGGAGAACCCATACACAACGAGCAATGTGGAAATGAAGGAGCGAATGCTTTCATGAGTCCTCCGCCCCGCATAATCTGTAACTGGCGGCAGTAGAAATATTCTGGTGATGTAGCAAATCGACAGTTGGGATGGATTGTTGGGCTAGCCTCCAATGGAATATTTTCGGTTTAGAGGGAACATCTACTTTCCATAGCTTCGTCCATGACTTAGACTCCTTATTCAAGTCCGAAGAATCAGACCTCCCCTCCAACCATGCCTCTCGTCTCAATTTTTTGGAGACTAACATACGATACGCTGACCATACTATAAACACTCCATTCTTTTTCATGTGTCCAAGAACAGAAATCCTCTATGTGTTTGGTGCATAAATTATTGAGAAGATCATTTCAGCATCCATGGGCAAAAAGATCTCCTGAATTGCCACATGGTTCCAGCTCGTGTCAGCTAAAATTAGCTCTTGAACAACCAACGGTGAGTTCGGAACTCTGCACAAGACCGACCACATGTTGTGAGGATGTGGTAGCCAATTATGCTGCCAGATGTTGGTCGGTAGAGCATCACCAATGCGTCAAATTAATCCTTGCACTAAGGTATCATGACCGTCTAGGATCGACCTCCAGACTTAGGGAGGAGATGAACCCAATTCAGCATGCAAAAATTCGGATGCAGGAAAATACTTAGCTTTGAGAATCTGAGCACTTAGAGAGTTTGGCTCCATAAGGATTCACCATGCTTGTCTGGCTAAAAGTGAGAGATTGAACAAGTCTATATCCCTAAAGCCAAGTCCACCACATTGCTTTGGTCTAGTCATCATACTCCATGAAACCCAACTTGGTTTTCTTTTGCCCTCTTTAGTCCCCCACCAAAAATTTTGTATCAACGAATTCAGATGCTCGCATAGGCCGCAAGGTAATTTAAAGCATAACATAGAATACACAGGGACAACCTGAGCCATAGACTTAATCAAAACTTATTTTCCTCCAACTGACAAGATCTTTTCCATCCACCCTTTCACTTTGTTCCAGACTCGATCTTTGAGGAACTTGAAATCACTACTTTTACTATTTCCCACATCAGAAGGCATTCCCAGGTATCTCTTAGATAAAGATTCATTTTTAGTATTGAGAGCATTCTTTTACATATGTCCTGTGGTTGTTTGGGGATCCCTTGGTAGAGAAGACTGGTAATTGGTTAATTCTTCTTCCAGAAGCATCGCAATAAGATTCCAATAGGGAGGACAACTCATTAGCTCCATCAACACTAGCTTTCACAAATAACATGCTATCATTCGCAAGGAGTAAGTGGCTTACTGGCGGGGCTGTCGGAGCAACTTGAATACCACTGAGGTGCGACGATTCATTTGTTATTTTTAGGAGGCACGAAAGGCCCTCCGCCAAAAGCAAAAATAGATATGAAAATAGGGTCCCCCTGTCGGATCCCTCGAGATGGTGCAAATTCTTCAAGCTTACTGCCATTAAAAAGGACAAAAAATTTGACTGAGCTTACCATTTGCATAATTAAGGCTACATAGGCGGGTACAAACCCCATCTTGAGCATAATAGCTTCTAGGTACTCCCATTCAACTCTGTCATAAGCTTTCATCATATCCAATTTCACAACGTAAAATCTATTTTTTTATGCTTTGTTCCTCTTCATGACGTGTATGCATTCATAAGCAGAGATTATGTTATCAATGATCTGCCTGCCTGGGACAAAGGCATGCTGCTCTTCTGAAATGATTTCAGGCAAGATTTTTTTATTCTATTAGATAGAACCTTCGGAGCAATCTTGTAAAGCAAGTTACAAAGACCCATAGGCCCGAATTGAATCAACTAAGTTGAATCTTTTACCTTTGGGGTGAGGACAAGAATTGGCTCATTAATTACCTCAGCGCTTTCGACTTGTCGATTAATGCGCAAAACCAACATGAGTGACTTCGTTACCGCAGAACTCCGGGTGCCGTTGGAAGAAGTGGGCAGGCTGGCAATCGGGGCCGGGGCTTTCGTTGGGTACATTTGGAAGAGGGCCGTCTTAATCTCGTCGGCGGTATATGGTGCTGTCAAATTCATGTTCATTTCAGGCGTCGCCATCGCCGATACTGTGTTCAATACATTGGACATTCCTGATGTCCCATCGGCTGCAAATAGGTTCTTGTATGTAGAACGAAGTTTTAAAATTGGCCATCTCATTCTGATCTTGTGTTGTAGAGCCATCAAGGCATCAACACGTTGCAAACTCTTACTCATGTACGGCTTGGACTCGGTTTCTTCAGGATCGTGAGTTTCTCGTATTCGTGTACGGCTTGGACACCACCACAGGCAATCCGGATTCCAGCCTTTGCCTCGGGCGCAATTTTCGCTGGGTGCGTGTTACGCGGCCAATATATGTTGGCCTTGATGTTGGCAAGGATTCATCATCAACAGCAACAACAAGTTAGAGGGAGGGACGCCGCCGGTGTACGTATTGCATGGCATCGTCATCTTTGTCGCCGCCCAGGCCCAAGGGCTCACAGGCCATGGCGCCCGCGCCAGCAGCAGTACGTCCACCAAACTGGTCTGCACTCCCAATTGACATCATGCATAGAGTCGTCGGTCGCCTCCCTACGGGCAACGACCGTCTCCGCGCCGGCGCCGGCTGCCACCGTGCGGCGGCGGAGGCTACGGCATGGCAACGGGCCGGTGGCGTACCTCGCCCTCGTGAACAAGAAGATGTTCAGCTTCCCGGACGCCAAGCCCGCACCGCCAGCCAAAGGCTGTGCGCATGCCCATTACTGCGGTTTGGGATGGCAATTTTATCCATGGATCTGGATACCCATGGATACCCGACTCGGTTGGGCAAGGGTATGGAGCACATTTTTGCCCATGGGTCCATGGATATGGATACCCACGAACAGCCGGGTTGGGCATGGTTATAGTTTGTGCTCCATGGATATCCAATGGATACCTGTATGACATGTGGGGCCATATGCCAGTGATAGTAGAAAGAGTGAATCAATGGGAAATGGCAGGAAATATGCACCTTGTTCCAGGAGCTATATGCTGCAGAATCAACCTCTGGTATGTCACACTTAAGGACTCATCGTATTACTTGTTGCCTACTTATGCATGTAGCTTATGTTGTCATTTTTGAGTGAATGATGATGAGTTAATTTGCTCTTTGGGAAGGCTTCATGCTGACTTTTCTATGCTCATGGAGCTCCATGGGTATGTGGGTATCCAGTGGGTTTGGACATGGGCACAAGTTTTGCCCATGGATAATTTGGTGGATGGGCAGAGGGTAGGAAGATGGGTCATGGGTTGGATTTGCACCAGCTCCACCCGCCCCAAACCCGACCCATTGCCATCCCTAACTGTGGTGCGTGTGGCAATTGGCTTCTGTTTGCCGACAAAGACTACTTCTGCTACCGCTTGACGAGCCCTTTCACGGGGAGGACGACGGCTCTCCCCAGCCTGGCCTACATCCCCGACGAGACGACGGGTCCGGACATGTCCGTGCGTAAGCTGGTGGTGTGCCCGGACGTCCTGATCGTCGCGATCATCGGCCGCGAGCACTTTGCCAAGGTCGCGCTCTGCATGCTCGAGTTCTTCTCCTGGTCTCTTGGCACGGACGATGAGTGGCGGTGGTACGAGGACATGGTCTACTATGAGGGGAGCCTCTACGCGATCACCAATAGCAGGCAGCTCCTCGCGTTCGACGTCAGCTACGAGAAGACGGGCGAGCCCAAGATCTGCGGCGTCGAGACCGTCATTGACGGTCGTGGCTACATCGGCGTGGGAGGGATGCGGTACCTCGTCAAGTCACACAGCGGCGGGCTGCTCATGGCCCGCAGGATCATGCAGCACGGCAAGTCGACGTACGCGTTCCAGGTGTACAAGGCGGATCTCCGGCCGTCGGGGTCACAATGGGAGCGGGTGATCGCCCTGGGCGGCGACGAGGCGCTCTTCGTCAGCCGGCTGAGCTCCCGGGCCGTGCAGGCGAACTAGGAAGGACTGGAGGGGTATCGGATCTTCTTCCTCGATGATACGGTCGGCATGTCGTTCCGATCGCCGGAGCCCATGGGTCAGCCTTTGTACCACGCAGGCGTCTACGACATGATGACCGGAAATGTCACCCAGCTCCTGCCCCGGATGTGGAGAAAGGACCATGATGGTACAGTGCCGCCCACATGGCTCTTCCCCGAGGACCCCGACGAGGACGATGAGTGAGCACACCTGATGACTTCTTTGCTGATGTTTGATGTTGCGGCCTTTTTTTTCAAGAACAAAGCACCTGATGACTTCTGCTCTGTTGTTTTTGACATTCTTGAAATAACCGAAGAAAAAATATGTAGATCTCTCCGTGTTTACCATTGGTGGATGCAGTAGTCTTTCACAAAAATTGTGTTTTATGTTTCATCAAAATTATGAGTACTGAGACAAACCCGACAATTATGTTAGTTGCTATCAAGCATTATATTGCCCCCCTCCCCCCCCCCACCCCCCGTCGCCCTCCTCTGGCGACCCGGGGGAACCCTAGCCGCCGATAGTAATAGCCCCCTCCGCCCCTCTCACCCGCATCGCCGCCGCCGGAGGGCCAGCCGGCGAAGCCGTGCCGGACCCAGGAAGGCGGCGGCGGGGCGGATCTGGCCACTCGCGCCCCCCAACCCTCCTCCCCCTGCCATGGCTTCCCTGCTGATCCGGTGCGGCGGCGGTGTGCCCAGGGCATGCAGAGCGGCCGGATCTGCCCCTGCAGCTCCGAGCTCGTCGCGCCTCCCCCGTCAGCATGCCTTCCAGGCCATCGCGGGTGCCACCTCCCCTCCACGCGCCTCCGCCTGCGGTCGCGGGCTCCTACCCCGGCGCGTCCCCGGCGCCATCTCCCAGCTGCTGCTGCCTATGCCTGCCAATCCGGCGGTGGACCTGCAGCCACCCCCACCCCTCACGGTGGCGCGACCCTTTTGGTGCTACTGTTGGCCGTGGGAGCGGTGTGGGGCCTGCGGCTGGTTGGGGGGTGGTCTTGGCTTGCCTCCTGCATGCAGGTGCCCCCTCGTCTCCGAGGGCACTTTCTCCTTCCGAGCAATGGTATCGGTTCTCGCGCGGAGACAGCGATGTTTGTGTGGTTGTGACAGGCACCGGGCACCTCGCGATGGGTCCTTTCTGGAGCTGTTCCGGCCCCGGCAGCCTTGGGCCCGTGTCTCTTCGGTGTCCCACGCTGCCGGCGTCTCTGCTGGGCAGCTCCGGCCTCGACGACCGAGTGGTTGCGTCAATTCCATCTCACCCGGCTCGCCGACGCGACCGCTACGGCCACAACAGCTCGGATCTGCATCTCTCCGGTCCTAGCTTGCCGACGTTGCTAGACGCCGTCGCCCTGACCCCCCGTGTGGTTCGCTTCATCGCCTGCCCTACCATATACAACAAAGCCTCCCCTTTTACCAGTTCCAATGTTCGCGGTTCCGGGGACGGTGCCACCCTCCGACGGCAGGTGCAGCCCCTGCCAACCCCCCTTCCGACATGGTGGTTCCGACCAACTTCGGGTTCCTCATCTTCGATTCCTGATTCAGCAGCTATGGGATTGCTCAGCTTGAGGCCAGGGAGAGATCCCCGCTCCGCTTGCCAGTGCCGGCAACGGCGGCGCCCGCGAGTGTCGTTTCCTTCTTGGAGGCGTTGCCAAGGCCTTTAGTTGCACCCCTCTTCGAGCTCAGGGGAAACCCTAGGCCCGGTTCCTCCGGGCTGGATGGCGATGGCGTATTGGCATCATATTCCTTCTTGAAGACGCTATCGTGCTTGCTCGTGGTGTCCTCAGTTTCGGCTCGTGAGATGCTTGAATTCTTATTGGTTTGGCATTGCCGCTCTTGGGTCGGGCTTGATAGGTTTAGCTGTGATGTATCCTCTGTTCAGGCTGGGCATCTCTTGTCTCTCTACTCCGGGCACCATGTACACGCATGTCTACGTTCATGTCATGTGTTGTTTCCCCCGCTGTACTCATTCTTTTCCTTCTATCAATGCAATGATACGCAAGCTTTTGCGTATTCGCGAAAAAAAATTATGTTAGTTTCTATCATCGTCTACAAAACTAGATGATGCCCCGCATACCGATGAAGAAAAAATAAATACATATATAATATTGTACAACGTAAGGAGAGTTGCGCGGCCACAATATTATAGGCGGTGTTGTTAAATATACAGTTTAGGAGATCTTTAGTTGGGGAGCGTTGAACTTCCTGTCTACACTTGGTACGGGGGTTGATGGAGATTCAATTATCCGACCAACCTGATTCCTTCCACTAGAAGTTAACTCGAAATGGAGTGTTTACAGTCAAATCTATGTATTTGGATCTAATTAATTCTGGCCCAATTCTAAGATCGATACATATTTGGAAAGTTAAGGTTCCCTTGCGTATCAAAATCTTCATGTGGTTTGTCCACAAGCAAGTGATCCTCACCAAAGACAATTTACTAAAGCGACGCTAGGTAGGTAGTTCACGATGCTGTTTTTGTGATCATGACGAAACAATACAACACCTATTCATAGATTGCCCTCTCGCGAAATTACTTTGGAGAATGATTCATATAGCCTTTAACATTACTCCTCCAGTTAGCATTGAAGCGTCATTTTGGACGTGGTTAGCTGGAGTAGGTCATATTACTGCGTCGCGTATTCCGATTGGAATATGTGCGCTTATTTGGGCTATATGGAACTGCAGGAACGATATGATTTTTAATAGACAACATATTTTAACTTTCTTGCAGGTCATCTTCAGAGCTACCACATGGATCCGTACGTGGTCCTTACTCACTCCTACGGATTCCAGGGAGCCTTTGATTACTGGGTGCAACCGGTGGGAGATGGTAGCATGATACGTCTCCGTCGTATCTACTTTTCCAAACACTTTTGCCCTTGTTTTGGCTCTAACTTGTATGATTTGAATGGAACTAACCCGGACTGACGTTGTTTTGAGCACAATTGCCATGATGTTGTTTTATGTGCAGAAAACAAAAGTTCTCGGAATGACCTGAAACTCCACGGAATATCTTACAATAAATAATAAAAAATCCTCGCCAAAGATGAAGACCAGGGGGCCCACACCCTTTCCACGAGGGTGGGGGCGCCCCCCCCCTAGGGCGCGCCCCCCTACCTCGTGGGCCCCCTGGAGACCTCCCGACTCCAACTCCAACTCTATCTGCTTTCGGGGAGAAAAAAATAAGAGAGAAGAAATCATCGCGTTTTATGATACGGAGCCGTCGCCAAGCCCTAAAACCTCTCGGGAGGGCTGATCTGGAGTCCGTTCGGGGCTCCGGAGAGGGGGATTCGTCGCCGTCGTCATCATCAACCATCCTCCATCACCAATTTCATGATGCTCACCGCTGTGCGTGAGTAATTCCATCGTAGGCTTGCTGGACGGTGATGGGTTGGATGAGATTTATCATGTAATCGAGTTAGTTTTGTTAGGGTTTGATTCCTACTGTCCACTATGTTCTGATATTGATGTTGCTATGACTTTGCTGTGCTTAATGCTTGTCACTAGGGCCCGAGTGCCATGATTTCAGATCTGAACCTATTATGTTTTCATCAATATATGAGAGTTCTTGATCCTATCTTGCAAGTCTATAGTCACCTACTATGTGTTATGATCCGGCAACCCCGAAGTGACAATAGTCGGGACCACTCCCGGTGATGACCGTAGTTTGAGGAGTTCATGTATTCACTATGTGCTAATGCTTTGTTTCAGTTCTCTATTAAAAGGAGGCCTTAATATCCCTTAGTTTCCATTAGGACCCCGCTGCCATGGGAGGGTAGGACAAAAGATGCCATGCAAGTTCTTTTCCATAAGCACGTATGACTATATTCGGAATACATGCCTACATTACATTGACGAATTGGAGCTAGTTCTGTGTCACCCTATGTTATGACTGTTACATGATGAACCGCATCCGGCATAATTATCCATCATTGACCCGTTGCCTACGAGCTTTCCATATACTGGTTTATGCTTATTTACTTTCCCGTTGCTATTGTTACAATCACTACAAAATACCAAAAACATTACTTTGCTTTCGTTACTCTTTTGTTACCGTTACCATCACTATCATATTACTTTGCTTCTAAACACTTTGCTGCAGATACTAAGTTTCCAGGTGTGGTTGAATTGACAACTCAGCTGCTAATACTTGAGGATATTCTTTGGCTCCCCTTGTGTCGAATCAATAAATTTGGATTGAATACTCTACCCTCGAACACTGTTGTGATCCCCTATACTTGTGGGTTATCAAGACTAATTTCTGGCGCCGTTGCCGGGGAGCATAGCTCTATTCTTTGAGTCACTTGGGATTTATTTCTGTTGGACACTATGAAGAATTTGAAAGATGCTAAGACAACAATTTATCCCTCAACTACGAGGGGAGGTAAGGAACTGCCATCTAGCTCTGCACTTGATTCACCTTCTGTTATGAGTAAGCTTGCGACACCTACACCTGCTTCTGCTATTCGTTCTGATATGTCGCATGTTACTAATGATGCCACTTCTGCTATACATGATACTTATGATGAAACTACCTCTATGCCTGATACTACTATGCCACTTAGTGATTTTCTCGAGGAACGACTTGCTAGGGCTAGAGAGATTGAAAATATTGAATCTGATTATGATGATGAAAGTGATGATGAAGAATCACTTGTTATTCCTGAGGGTTATTTATTTGATCAAGAAGCTTCTTTAGCTATTTTAGCTTGCAAAGATAGATATGAACTCAAAAGGTTATTAGCTAAATGGAATAAGCAATCTCTAAATGCTAGGATGAAACCTGACCCTGCTTTTGCTACTTCACCTATCTTTGTTACTGATAAGGATTATGAATTCTTTGTTGATCCTGATATAATTACTTTGGTTGAATCTGATCCTTTTCATGGTTATGAATATGAAACTGTTGTGGCACATCTTACTAAGTTAAATGATATAGCCACCCTGTTCACTAATGATGAGAGATCTCGCTACTTTTATATCCTTAAAATATTTCCGTTCTCATTAAAGGGTGATGCTAAGATATGGTTTAATTCTCTTGATCCTGGTTGTGTGCGTAGTCCCCAGGATATGATTTACTACTTCACTGCTAAATATTTCCCTGCTCATAAGAAACAAGCTGCTTTAAAGGAAATATACAACTTTGTGCAAATTAAAGAAGAGAGTCTCCCACAAGCTTGGGGGAGGCTTCTCCAATTACTTAATGCTTTGCCTGATCATCCTCTTAAGAAAAATGGAATACTTGATATCTTTTATAATGGACTAACCGATACTTCCAGAGATTACCTGGATAGTTGTGCTGGTTCTCTTTTCAGGGAAAGAACACCGGATGAAGCTGAAATCTTATTGAATAATATGTTGACAAATGAAAATAATTGGGCACCTCCTGGGCCACCTCCTGAGCCAGCTCCTGCTCCAATTAATGATCCTATTCCTAAACCAACTCCGAAGAAGAGAGGTGTTCTATTTCTCAGTCCTGAAGATATGCAAGAGGCAAAGAAATCCATGAAAGAAAAAGAAACATGTGATCTTGATCCTTTACTTATTGAAGAACCTCCAGACCTCGATAACCCGACACAGGTAGTAAAGGTAAATTCTCTCTATAGATATGATAAAGCTGAAATCCCTCCTGCTAAAATTGCTAGCCCATGCTTAGATGAGTTTGATAAATTTATGGCTAAGCAAGAAGACTTTAATGCTTATTTTGATAGGCAATTAAAATACAATTCAAATATGCTTGGACACTTGGGTGATTATATGGCTAATGTCAAAGGTGAACTTAAACTTATTAGTAAACATGCTTCTATGGTTACCACTCAAGTATAACAAGTACTTAAATCTCAAAAAGAATTGCTCAATGAGATGAATAGTAAGAAAAATAATTATGTTGTTAAAGTGGCTACTAGAACTGGTAGAATGACTCAGGAACCTTTGTATCCTGAAGAACACCCTAAGAGAATTGAGCAAGATTCTCAGAGAAATAATATTGATGCACCTAGTTCTTCTAAAAGGAAGAAAACTAAAAATGATAGAACTTTGCAAACTTCTAGTGAACCTATTGCTGAACCACCTGATAATCCAAATGATATCTCTATGTCTGATGCTGAAACACAATCTGGCAATGAACATGAACCTAATGAAAATGTTAATGATGATGTTCATAATAATGCTCAACCTACCAATGATAATGATGTAGAAATTGAACCTGTTGTTGATCTTGATAACCCACAATCAAAGAATCAACGTTATGATAAGAAAGACTTTGTTGCTAGGAAACATGGTAAAGAAAGAGAGCCTTGGGTTCAGAAACCCATGCCTTTTCCTCCCAAACCATCCAAGAAAAAGGATGATGAGGATTTTGAGCGCTTTGCTGAAATGATTAGACCTATCTTTTTGCGTATGCGATTAACTGATATGCTCAAAATGAATCCTTATGCTAAGTACATGAAAGATATTGTTACAAATACAAGAAAGATGCCAGAAGCTGAAATTTCCACCATGCTTGCTAATTATACTTTTAAGGGTGGAATACCAAAGAAACTTGGAGATCCAGGAGTACCTACTATACCAAGCTCCATTAAAAGAAACTATGTTAAAACTGCTTTATGTGATCTTGGAGCCGGTGTTAGTGTTATGCCTCTCTCTTTATATCGTAGACTTGACTTGAATAAGTTGACACCTACTGAAATATCTTTGCAAATGGCTGATAAATCAACTGCTATACCTGTCGGTATTTGTGAGGATGTGCCTGTTGTGGTTGCAAACATTACTATTTTAACGGACTTTGTTATTCTTGATATTCCCGAGGACGATAGTATGTCTATTATTCTTGGAAGACCTTTTCTTAATACTGCAGGGGCTGTTATTTATTGCAACAAAGGCAATGTCACTTTTCATGTTAATGGTAATGAGCATACGGTACACTTTCCGAGGAAACAACCTCAAGTTCATAGTATCAATTCTATCGGAAAAATTCCATCGATTATATTTGGAGGTTTTGAATTTCCTCTTCCTACTGTCAAGAAGAAATATGATATACTTATTATTGGGGACGTGCATATCCCCGTTGAGGTAACCTATTGTTATTCGAAATTTCTCTGGTTTCATGTTAATCGGAATGAGTTTGTTAACAAGACTTGATCAACCTTGTTAGTGGATTCCTTTTGATGAGCATGAGATGGATGAAACTAGAAGCACAACCTTCTGTACCCTCTCTATATTTTCTGTTATTTAGTTGAAATAAAGTAAAAATAAATAATTTTCTGTCTGTTATCTGATTATCCGTGCAATATAGAAATACCTTGAAAATAAAAGTTCTCCAAATGCCCTGAAAATTAAATATGATTTTTTCTAGAATATTTGAGGATTTATGGAACAAAGAACACACCAGGGGGGCCAACCACCTTGCCACAAGGGTGGAGGGAGGGCCCACCCCCCTAGGGCGCGCCCCCTGCCTCGTGGGCCCACGGTGGCCCTCCTCCACTTATTTCTTCCTCCCACAAACACGAAAAACCAACTCAAGCACGAGTTCCAGCCCTCTTTGCTGCCATTTTCGATCTCCTTGCTCAAAGCACCTCTCACAAGACTGCTTGGGGAGATTGTTCCTTGGTATGTGACTCCTCCATTGGTCCAATTAGTTTTTGTTCTAGTGCTTTATTCATTGCAAATTTTTGCTGCTTAGGTGACCCTGTTCTTGAGCTTGCATGTCAAATTTATATGGTCAAAAGTAGTTTTTATGCATGATATAGGCCCTAGGCACTTGTAGGAGTGGTTGCTATCAATATTATTGAGTTTGGTTTACTTTTATTTTGAAGTTACTAAAAATTTCAGAATTTTTCAGAAAATGATGAGGAGATTATTGAGGGGCTCATCGAGCCAAAGCTCGAAGGAAAAGGCATCGAAGCCTAAGTATAATTTGCCGCGCACCGCGGAGGTTCGGGCGTGTGAATGGCCTTCCAGGATTTCTTAAGAGCAGCCGGGATTTATGAAGATTTTCATGAGTTGGCTCAGACTGCAGGCCTTACCGCTTTCCTCCACGAACAATGTGATCGGTATCTCTTGCCCACAAATACCTTTGTGCAAAACTTTCATTTTCATTCTAAGAACTCACCACCTACGATGGAATTTCATTTATATGATGAGCATAAGGAGATGTCACTTTATGATTTCTGTTGGATTTGTTTAGTCCCTTTTGGGGGCAAGACAGAAGAACCACATCGTGATGATGTGGAGGGATTTATTGACACTATCACTACAGGGGAAACAAGGAAGGTTTCCGATGCACGAATCACTAGCATACATTTTCCTGTTTTACGCTACTTTGCATTATTTGCTAGTCGTTGCTTAATTGGTCGCGGAAACTATGGAAACCTGAGTATCCCTGATATTATCATTTTGCATCATGGCTTATACGGTGATAACTCTTTTAGTATGGGCGGCATTATTGCTAGATGGTTAAGTATGAACCGTACTAAGGGTCCCATCTTTGGAGGCATCTATGCTACACGCCTAGCTGCACATTTTAACATACCTATTAGGCATGCTGAGAAGGAAGAAAAAGTGATGCCTCGTGTTTATCTAGATTATAAGAGTATGGTGGCACATGATTTTATTATTAAGAATAGGGCAGGAGAGCTTAAATATCAATTGTTCTTTAATAAACATCATCATGAGACTATTACCTTGCCTGCTCCTTCTTTGTTTGATTTGACTGTAGGCACGTAACTTGTTCCGTTGATGGCTATTCACGCCTACCGGAGCCCTGCACCAGCCGAGGAGCCAGAACCGGAACCATAATTTGATCCTTCACGACAGTCTAACTATCAGTGGGATCCGGAGATGATTGCCAACCAGTGGCAATCGGAGCCTTCTTCTTCCTCATCGCAGTACGACCCCAACTATTATTATGGATATCAGCCAGGCCAGCCGTGGCCATAGACCAACTTAGGCCAAAAGCCTAAGCTTGGGGGAGTACGTATTTCCCACCGACATTACATTTATGCTCACACACACATTGCTAAATGTCGGTGTTCATACTTTTTCATTGTATCATCCATGCTAGTTTATTTCCTTTTATGCTTTCTTCTTATGTGTTTAATAAACCTTAAGAAAAACAAAAAAAATTAGTTGTAGCTTCTAGCTAGTTTTAATTTCCATGCTTGTAGTAGTAACTAAAAAGAAAACCCAAAAAGATTTCCTGTTCTTCTTTTTCCTGTTGGGAGCTTTCCCGTGTAAATAGTTTTATTTCTTTTCTTTTCTTTGGGGGTCAGTAGGAGAAGACCATGATTAAATTGTTGAAGTGGCTCTTATATGCTTTATTGTTGATTTAACCAAGAGCCTATATTGCTTTGTCTTCTCCTGTTTATTGAATGCTCGCAGATTCCAGCTTAGTCCAATGCACGTGCACTCCTATTATTATTCACATCGTTCGGTCGTGCAAGTGAAAGGCAATTATGATGATATATGATGGACTGACTGAGATGAGAAAAGCTGTTACGAACTCGACCTCTTTTGTTTTTGTAAATATGATGAGTTCATCGTTCTTGATTCAGCTTGTTATGAATAAACATGTTTGCAATGACAATTAGAGATCATAGTTGCTTGTGCCATGCTTGATTAGCTATGAGTTATAATGGTTTACCTTGCGTGCCAACATGCTATTGAGATGGTTATGATGTGGTATGATGGGGTGGTATCCTCCTTTGAATGATTTAAGTGACTTGACTTGGCACATGTTCACGCATGTAGTTGAAACAAATCAACATAGCCTTCACGATATTTATGTTCATGGTGGATTATATCCTACTCATGCTTGCATCCAATGTTTATTAATTTTAATGCATGTACATGGCTGTTTCCGCTCTCTAGTTGGTCGCTTCCCAGTCTTTTGCTAGCCTTCACCTGCACTAAGCGGGAATACTGCTTGTGCATCCAATCCCTTAAACCCCAAAGTTATTCCAGATGAGTCCACTATACCTTCCTATATGCGGTATCTACCTGCCGTTCCAAGTAAATTTGTATGTGCCAAACTCTAAACCTTCAAATAATCATCCTGTTTTGTATGCTCGAATAGCTCATGTATCAACTAGGGCTGCCTGTATCTTCCATCCTAGGCGGGTTATTCTCAAGAGGATTGGACTCCGCTCCTCACTCATGAGAAAATGGCTGGTCACCGGGATGCCCAGTCCCATGCTTTATGCAAACTAAATCAAAAATAATTGCAAAAAAAACTCCCCCTGGGACCTGATGTATGTTGGAGGCACTCGTTGTTTCGAGCAAGCCATGGATTGATGTTTGTTGGTGGAGTGGGGGAGTATAAACTTTACCATTCTGTTTGGGAACCGCCTATAATGTGTGTAGCATGGAAGATATCGCCATCTCTTGGTTGTTATGTTGACAATGAAAGTATACCGCTCAAAATATTATTCATCTCTATTTCAAAACCGAGCTCTGGCACCTCTACAAATCCCTGCTTCCCTCTGCGAAGGGCCTATCTCATTTACTTTTATGTTGAGTCATCATCCTCTTATTAAAAAGCACTAGCTGGAGAGCACAGCTGTCATTTGCATTCATCACTATTTATATTGGGTATGACTATGATTGGATCTCTTTTACCATGAATTACAATGTCTAGTCAGTCCTTGATCTTTAAAGGTGCTCTGCATTTATGTTTTGCGGTCTCAGAAAGGGCTAGCGAGATACCATCTTGTTATATCATATTATGATTGTTTTGAGAAAGTGTTGTCATCCGAGATTTATTATTATGGCTTGCTAGTTGATTATGCTATTGATATGGGGTAATCATGAGACCTGAGAATTGTTGCAAATGTGGTTAGTTATAATCTTTGCTGAAAACATGAATGCTAGCTTGACATATTTACAACAACAAGAGCAAACAGAGTTTGTAAAAGTTTTTCTCTATTTCTTTCAGTTTGTCAACTAAATTGCTTGAGGACAAGCAAGGGTTTAAGCTTGGGGGAGTTGATACGTCTCCGTCGTATCTATTTTTCCAAATACTTTTGCTCTTGTTTTGGACTCTAACTTATATGATTTGAATGGAACTAACCCGGACTGACGCTGTTTTCAGCAGAATTGCCATGATGCTGTTTTATGTGCAGAAAACAAAAGTTCTCGGAATGACCTGAAACTCCACGGAATATCTTACAATAAATAATAAAAAATCCTTGCCAAAGATGAAGACCAGGGGGCCCACACCCTTTCCACGAGGGTGGGGGGCGCCCCCCCTAGGGTGCGCCCCCCCTACCTCGTGGGCCCCCTGGAGACCTCCCGACTCCAACTCCAACTCTATATATTTGCTTTCGTGGAGAAAAAATAAGAGAGAAGAAATCATCGCGTTTTACGATACGGAGCAACTACCAAGCCCTAAAACCTCTCGGGAGGGCTGATCTGGAGTCCGTTCGGGGCTCCGGAGAGGGGGATTCGTCACTGTCGTCATCATCAACCATCCTCCATCACCAATTTCATGATGCTCACCGCTGTGCATGAGTAATTCCATCGTAGGCTTGCTGGACGGTGATGGGTTGGATGAGATTTATCATGTAATCGAGTTAGTTTTGTTAGGGTTTGATCCCTAGTATCCACTATGTTCTGAGATTGATGTTGCTATGACTTTGCTATGCTTAATGCTTGTCACTAGGGCCCCAGTGCCATGATTTCAGATCTGAACCTATTATGTTTTCATCAATATATGAGAGTTCTTGATCCTATCTTGCAAGTATATAGTCACCTATTATGTGTTATGATCCGTTAACACCGAAGTGACAGTAATCGGGATACTTACCGGTGATGATCGTAGTTTGAGGAGTTCATGTATTCACTATGTGCTAATGCTTTGTTCCGGTTCTCTATTAAAAGGAGGCCTTAATATCCCTTAGTTTCCATTAGGACCCCGCTGCCACGGGAGGGTAGGACAAAAGATGTCATGCAAGTTCTTTTCCATAAGCATGTATGACTATATTCGGAATACATGCCTACATTACATTGACGAATTGGAGCTAGTTCTGTGTCACCCTATGTTATGACTGTTACATGATGAACCGCATCCGGCATAATTATCCATCATCGATCCGATGCATACGAGCTTTCCATATACTAGTTTACGCTTATTTACTTTCCCGTTGCTATTGTTACAATCACTACAAAATACCAAAAACATTACTTTGCTTTCGTTACTCTTTTGTTACCGTTACCATCACTATCATATTACTTTGCAACTAAACACTTTGCTGCAGATACTAAGTTTGTAGGTGTGGTTGAATTGACAACTCAACTGCTAATACTTGAGAATATTCTTTGGCTCCCCTTGTGTCGAATCAATAAATTTGGGTTGAACACTCTACCCTCGAAAACTGTTGCGATCCCCTATAGTTGTGGGTTATCATAGCACGGGCTATATTCAACCGGTTTGGATGGCGGTCTCATAATAGGATAGGAGTGTGAAGGAAATATGCCCTAGAGGCAATAATAAAGTTGTTATTTATATTTCCTTATATAATAATAAATGTTTATTATTCATGCTATAATTGTATTAACTGGAAACTTAGTACATGTGTGAGTACATAGACAAACAGAGTGTCACAAGTATGCCTCTACATTGACTAGCTCGTTAATCAAAGATGGTTAAGTTTCCAAACCATAGACATGTGTTGTCATTTGATTAAAAGGGTCACATCATTAGAGAATGATGTGATTGACTTGACCCGTCCGTTAGCTTAGCACGATGATCGTTTAGTTTGTTGCTATTGCTTTCTTCATGACTTATACGTGTTCCTATGACTATGAGATTATGCAACTCCCGAATACCGGAGGAACACTTAGTGTGCTATCAAATGTCACAACGTAACTGGGTGATTATAAAGATGCTCTACAGGTGTCTCCGATGATGTTTGTTGAGTTGGCATAGATCGAGATTAGGATTTGTCACTCCGATTGTCGGAGAGGTATCTCTGGGCCCTCTCGGTAATGCACATCACTATAAGCCTTGCAAGCAATGTGACTAATGAGTTAGTTGTGGGATGATGCATTACAGAACGAGTAAAGAGACTTGCTGGTAACAAGATTGAACTAGGTATTGAGATACCGACGATCGAATCACGGGCAAGTAACATACCGATGACAAAGGGAACAACGTATGTTGTTATGCGGTTTGACCGAGAAAGATATTCATAGAATATGTAGGAACCAATATGAGCATCCAGGTTCCGCTATTGGTTATTGACCGGAGATGAGTCTCGGTTATGTCTACATAGTTCTTGAGCCCGTAGGGTCCGCACGCTTAACGTTCGATGACGATCGGTATTATGAGTTTATGTGTTTTGATGTATCGAAGGTAGTTCGGAGTCCCGAATGTGACCACGGACATGACAAGGAGTCTCGAAATGGTCAAGACATAAATATTGATATATTGGACGTTGTTATTCGGACACCGGATGAGTTCCGGGGTCACCGGATAAATATCGGAGTGCCGGGGGTTATCGGAAACCCCGGGGGGAACTAATGGGCCAACATGGGCCTTGTGAGAGAGGGAGGAGAGGGCCCTAGGGCTGCCCCCCTTGAGGAGTCTGAATTGGACTAGGAGGGGGCGGTGCCCCTCCCTTTCCTTCTCCCTCTCTCCCTCTCCTTCCTTCCCCCTCTCTTCCCATGTTGGAAACCTACTAGGAATAGGATTCCTATTCCTAGTAGGAATCCTACTTGGGGGCGCGCCCCATGAGGGTCATCCGACCTCCCCCTTGCTCCTTTATATACGGTGGCAGGGGGCACCCTAGAACCCCCAAGTTGAAAGTTGTCTTAGCCGTGTGCGGTGTCCCCCTCCACAGATTTCCACCTCAGTCATATCATTGTAGTGCTTAGGCGAAGCCCTGCATCGGTAACTTCATCATAACCGTCATCACGCCGTCATGCTGACGAAACTCTCCCTCGGCCTCAACTAGATCAAGAGTACGAGGGACGTCACCGAGCTGAACGTGTGCAGATCGCGTAGGTGCCGTGCGTTTGGTACTTGATCGGTTGGATCGCGAAGACGTTCGACTACATCAACCGCATTACTTAACACTTCCGCTTTCGGTCTACGAGGGTACGTGGACACACTCTCCCCTCTCGTTGCTATGCATCTCCTAGATAGATCTTGCGTGATCGTAAATTTTTTTTTGAAATACTGCGTTCCCCAATAGTGGCATCCGAGCCAGGTCTATGTGTAGATGTTATATGGACAAGTAGAACATAAAGGAGTTGTGGGCATAGGTATATACATATTGCTTGTCGTCACTAGTTGATTCTTGATTCAGCAGTATTGTTGGATGCAGCGGCTCAGACCGACATTACGCGTACGCTTACGCAAGACTAGTTCTACCGACGTGCTTCGCACATAGGTGGCTAGTGGGTGTCTGTTTCTCCAACTTTAGTTGAATCGGTTTCAATGAACATGGTTCTTTCTGAAGATCAAAAGGCAATCACTATACTACGTTGTGGTTTTGATGCGTAGGTAAGAACGGTTCTTGCTAGAAGCCCGTAGGAGCCACGTAAAACTTGCAACAACAAAGTAGAGGATGTCTAACTTGTTTTTGCAAGGCATGTTGTGATGTGATATAGTCAAGACGTGATTATATAAATTGTTGTATGAGATGATCATGTTTTGTAACACAGTTATCGGCAAGCCATATGGTTGTCGCTTTATTGTATGAAATGCAATTGCCATGCAATTGCTTTACTTTATCACTAAGCGGTAGCGATAGTCGTGGAAGCAATAGTTGGCGAGACGACAACGATGCTTCGATGGAGATCAAGGTGTCAAGCCGATGATGATGGTGATCATGACGGTGCTTTGGAGATGGAGATCAAAAGGCACAAGATGATTATGGTCATATCATATCACTTATTTGATTGCATGTGATGTTTATCCTTAATGCATCTTATTTTGCTTAGTACGGCGGTAGCATTATAAGATGATCTCTCACTAAATTTCAAGGTACAACTGTTCTCCCTGAGTATGCACCGTTGCTACAGTTCGTCGTGCCGAGACACCACGTGATGATCGGGTGTGATAAGATCTACGTTCACATACAATGGGTGCAAGCCAGTTTTGCACAAGAAGAATACTCGGGTTAAACCTGACGAGCCTAGCATATGCAGATATGGCCTCGGAACATTGAGACCGAAAGGTCGAGCATGAATCATATAGTAGATATTATCAACATAGTGATGTTCACCATTGAAAACTACTCCATCTCACGTGATGATCGGACATGGTTTAGTTGATATGGATCACGTGATCACTTAGATTATTAGAGGGATGTCTATCTAAGTGGGAGTTCTTAAGTAATATGATTAATTGAACTTTAATTTATCATGAACTTAGTACCTGATAGTATTTTGCATGTCTATGTTGTTATAGATAAATGGCTCGTGTTGTTTTTACCATTGAATTTTAATGTGTTCCTAGAGAAAGCTAAGTTGAAAGATGACGGTAGCAATTACACGGACTGGGTCCGTAACTTGAGGATTATCATCATTGCTGCATAGAAGAATTACGTCCTCGAAGCACTGCTGTGTGACAAGCCTGCTGCAGATGCTATTGACGACGTTAAGAACGTCTGGCAAAGCAAAGCTGATGACTACTCGATAGTTCAGTGTGCCATGCTTTACGGCTTAGAATCGGTACTTCAACAACGTTTTGAACGTCATGGAGCATATGAGATGTTCCAGGAGTTGAAGTTAATATTTCAAGAAAATGCCCGGATTGAGAGATACGAAGTCTCCAATAAGTTCTAAAGCTGCAAACTGGAGGAGAATAGTTCTGTCAGTGAACATATACCAGAATGTCTGGGTACCACAACCACTTGACTCAGTTGGGAGTTAATCTTCCTGATGATAGTGCCATTGACAGAGTTCTTCAATCACTGCCACCAAGCTACAAGAGCTTCGTGATGAACTATAATATGCAAGGGATGGATAAGACAATTCCCGAGCTCTTCGTAATGCTAAAGTTTGCGGAGGTATAAATCAAGAAGGAGCATCAAGTGTTGATGGTCAACAAGACCACTAGTTTCAAGAAGAAGGGCAAAGGGAAGAAGGGGAACTTCAAGAAGAACAGCAAGCAAGTTGCTGCTCAAGTGAAGAAGCCCAAATCTGGACCTAAGCCTGAGACTGAGTGCTTCTACTGCAAAGGGACTGGTCACTGGAAGCGGAACCGCCCCAAGTGTTTGACGGATAAGAAGGATGGCAAAGTGAAAGGTATATTTGATATACATGTTATTGATGTGTACCTTACTAATGCTCACAGTAGCGCCTAGGTATTTGATATTGGTTCTGTTGCTAATATTCGCAACTCGAAATAGTGGATATGGATTAAGCGAAGATTGGCTAAGGACGAGGTGACGTTGCACGTTGGAAATGGTCCCAAAGTTGATGTGATCGCCGTCGGCACGCTACCTCTACATCTACCTTTGGGATTAGTTTTAGACCTGAATAATTGTTATTTGGTGCCAGTGTTAAGCATGAACATTATATCTGGATCTTGTTTGATGCGAGACGGTTATTAATTTAAATCAGAGAATAATGGTTGTTATATTTATATGAGTAATATCTTTTATGGTCATGCACCCTTGATGAATGGTCTACTTATTGGTGTAAAGCGCATGAAGAAACTCCTTGCTGATGGACTTTTGGAATCACTTGATGCTTGCGAACCATGCCTCATGGGCAAGATGACTAAGACTCTGTTCTCTAGAACAATGGAACGAGCAACAGACTTATTGGAAATAATACATACTGATGTATGCGGTCCAATGAGTGTTGATGCTCGTGGCGGGTATCGTTATTTTTCTAACCTTCACAAATGATTTGAGCAGATATGGGTATATCTACTTGATGAAACATAAGTCTGAAACATTTGAAAAGTTCAAAGAATTTCAGAGTGAAGTGGAAAATCATCGTAACAAGAAAGTAAAGTTTCTACGATCTGATCGTGGAGGAGAATATTTGAGTTACGAGTTTGGTCTTCATTTGAAACAATGCGGAATAGTTTCACAACTCACACCACCTGGAACACCACAGCGTAATGGTGTGTCTGAACGTTGTAACCGCACTTTATTAGGTATGGTGCGATCTATGATGTCTCTTACTGATTTACCGCTATCGTTTTCGGGTTATGCTTTAGAGACGGTTGCATTCATGTTAAATAGGGCACCATCAAAATCTGTTGAGACGACACCTTATGAACTGTGGTTTGGCAGGAAACCCAAGTTGTCATTTCTTAAAGTTTGGGGTTGCGATGCTTATGTGAAAAAGCTTCAACCTGATAAGCTCGAACCCAAATCAAAGAAATGTGTCTTCATAGGATACCCAAAAGAGACTGTTGGGTACACCTTCTATCACAGATCCGAAGGCAAGATATTCGTTGCTAAGAATGGATCCTTTCTAGAGAAGGAGTTTCTCTCGAAAGAAGTGAGTGGGAGGGAAGTAGAACTTGATGAGGTAATTATACCTGCTCCCTTATTGGAAAGTAGTCCATCACAGAAATTAGTTCCAGTGATTCCTACACCAATTAGTGAGGAAGCTAATGATGATGATCATGAAACTTCTGATCAAGTTACTACCGAACCTCGTAGGTCAACCAGGGTTAGATCCGCCCCAGAGTGGTACGGTAATCCTGTTCTGGAGGTCATGTTACTTGACCATGGCGAACCTATGAACTATGAGGAAGCGATGATGAGCCCAGATTCCGCAAAATGGCTTGAGGCCATGAAATCTAAGACGGGATCCATGTATGAGAACAAAGTGTGGACTTTGGTTGACTTGCCCGATGATCGACAAGCCATAGATAATAAATGGATCTTCAAGAAGAAGACTGACGCTGACGGTAATGTTACTGTCTACAAAGCTCGACTTGTTACGAAAGGTTTTCGACAAGTTCAAGGAGTTGACTACGATGAGACTTTCTCACCCGTAGTGATGCTTAACTCCGTCTGAATCATGTTAGCAATTGCCGCATTTTATGATTATGAAATTTGGCAAATGGATGTCAAAACTGTATTCCTTAATGGATATCTTAAAGAAGAGTTGTATATGATGCAACCAGAAGGTTTTGTCGATCCAAAAGGTGCTAACAAAGTGTGTAAGATCCAGCGATCCATTTATGGACTGGTGCAAGCATCTCGGAGTTGGAATATATGCTTTAATAATGTGATCAAGGCACATGGTTTTATACAGACTTTTGGAGAAGCCTGTATTTACAAGAAAGTGAGTCGGAGCTCTGTAACATTTCCGATATTATATGTGGATGACATATTGTTGATCGGAAATGATACTGAATTTCTGAATAGCATAAAAGGATACTTGAATAAGAATTTTTCAATGAAAGACCTGGGTGAAGCTGCTTATATATTGGGCATCAAGATCTATAGATATAGATCAAGACGCTTAATTGGACTTTCACAAAACACATACCTTGATAAAGTTTTGAAGAAGTTCAAAATGGATCAAGCAAAGAAAGGGTTCTTGCCTGTGTTACAAGGTGTGAAGTTGAGTCAGACTCAATGCCCGACCACTGCAGAAGATAGAGAGAAAATGAAAGACATTCCTTATGCTTCAGCCATAGGTTCTATCATGTATACAATGCTGTGTACCAGACCTGATGTGTGCCTTGCTATTAGTTTAGTAGGGAGGTACCAAAGTAATCCAGGAGTGGATCACTGGACAGCGGTCAAGAACATCCTGAAATACCTGAAAAGGACTAAGGATATGTTTCTCGTTTATGGAGGTGACAAAGAGCTCGTCGTAAACGGTACGTCGATGCAAGCTTTGACACTGATCCGGATGACTCTAAGAAACAAACTGGATAGGTATTTTTATTGAATGGTGGAGTTGTCAGTTGGTGCAGTTCTAAGCAAAGCGTCGTGGCGGGATCTACGTGAGAAGCGGAATACATAACTGCTTCGGAAGCAGCAAATGAAGGAGTCTGGATGAAGGAGTTCATATCCGATCTAGGTGTCATACCTAGTGCATCGGGTCAAATGAAAATCTTTTGTGACAATACTGGTGCAATTGCCTTAGCAAAGGAATCCAAATTTCACAAGAGAACCAAGCACATCAAGAGACGCTTCAATTCCATCATCAAGTCAAGGAGGGGGACATAGAGATTTGCAAGATACATACTAATCTGAATGTTGCAGACCCGTTGACTAAGCCTCTCTCACGAGCAAAACATGATCAGCACAAAGACTCCATGGGTGTTAGAATCATTACTGTGTAATCTAGATTATTGACTCTAGTGCAAGTGGGAGACTGAAGGAAATATGCCCTAGAGGCAATAATAAAGTTGTTATTTATATTTCCTTATATCATGATAAATGTTTATTATTCATGCTAGAATTGTATTAACCAGAAACTTAGTACTGAAGGAAATATTTCCTAGAGGCAACAATAAAGTTCTTATTTATATTTCCTTATATCATGACAAATGTTTATTATTCATGCTACAATTGTATTAACCGGAAACTTAGTACATGTGTGAATACATAGACAAACAGAGGGTCACTAGTATGCCTCTACTTGACTAGCTCGTTAATCAAAGATGGTTAAGTTTCCTAACCATAGACATGAGTTGTCATTTGATGAACGGGATCACATCATTGGAGAATGATGTGATTCACTTGACCCATCCGTTAGCTTAGCACTATGATCGTTTAGTTTATTGCTATTGCTTTCTTCATGACTTATACTTGTTTCTATGACTATGAGATTATGCAACTCCCGAATACCGGAGGAACACTTAGTGTGCTATCAAACGTCACAACGTAACTGGGTGATTATAAAGATGCTCTACAGGTGTCTCCAATGGTTTTTGTTGAGTTGGCATAGATCAAGATTAGGATTTGTCACTCCGATTGTCGGAGAGGTATCTCTGGGCCCTCTCGGTAATGCACATCACTATAAGCCTTGCAAGCAATGTGACTAATGAGTTAGTTGTAGGATGATGCATTATGGAACGAGTAAAGAGACTTTTCAGTAACGAGATTGAACTAGGTATTGAGATACCGACGATCGAATCTTGGGCAAGTAACATACCGATAACAAAAGGAACAACGTATGTTGTTATGTGGTTTGAATGATAAAGATCTTCGTAGAATATGTAGGAACCAATATGAGCATCCAGGTTCTGCTATTGGTTATTGACCGGAAATGAGTCTCGGTCATGTCTACATAGTTCTCGAACCCGTAGGGTCCGCACACTTAACGTTCGATGACGATCGGTATTATGAGTTGATGTGTTTTGATGTACCGAAGGTAGTTCGGAGTCCCGGATGTGATCACGGAAATGACGAGGAGTCTCGAAATGGTTGAGACATAAAGATTGATATATTGGAAGGCTATGTTTGGACACCGTAATGGTTTTGGATAAGTTCGGGCAATTACCGGAGTACCTGGGGATTACCGGAACCCCCCCAGGGAGTCAATGGGCCTTAATGGGCCATAGTGGGAGAGAGGGTGAGGCGGCCAAGTGGGGGACGCCCCCCCAAGCCCAATCCTAATTGGGGAGGGGGCGGGCCCCCTTTCCTTCTCTCCTCCTTCTTCCTTCTTCTCCTACCCCAACTAGGGAAAGGGGGAAACCTACTCCTACTAGGAGTAGGAATCCCCCTTAGGGCGCACCATAGAGAGGGCCGGCCCTCCCCTCCTCCACTCCTTTATATACGGGGGAAGGGGGTACCCCATAGACACACAAGTTGACAGTTGTCTTAGCCGTGTGCGGTGCCCCCTTCCACAGATTTCCACCTCGGTCATATCGTTGTAGTGCTTAGGCAAAGCCCTGCGTCGGTAACTTCATCATCAATGTCATCACGCCATCGTGCTGACGAAACTCTCCCTTGGCCTCAACTGGATCAAGAGTGCGAGGGACGTCACTGAGCTGAACGTGTGCAGATCGCGGAGGTGTCGTGTGTTCGGTACTTGATCGGTTGGATCGCGAAGACGTTCAACTACATCAACTGCGTTACTTAACGCTTCCGCTTTCGGTCTATGAGGGTACGTGGACACACTCTCCCCTCTCGTTGGTATGCATCTCCTAGATAGATCTTGCGTGATCGTAGGAATTTTTTTTAAATATTGCATTCCCCAACAAGTACGTGTGTGAATACATAGACAAACAGAGTGTCACTAGTATGCCTCTACATTGACTAGCTCCTTAATCAAAGATGGTTAAGTTTCCAAACCATAGACATGAGTTGTCATTTGATTAACGGTATCACATCATTAGAGAATGATGTGATTGACTTGACCCATCCGTTAGCTTAGCACGATGATCGTTTAGTTTGTTGCTATTGCTTTCTTCATGACTTATACATGTTCCTATGACTATGAGATTATGCAACTCCCGAATACCGGAGGAACACTTAGTGTGCTATCAAATGTCACAACATAACTGGGTGATTATAAAGATGCTCTACAGGTGTCTCCGATGGTGTTTGTTGAGTTGGCATAGATCGATATTAGGATTTGTCACTCCGATTGTCGAAGAGGTATCTCTGGGTCCTCTTGTTAATGCACATCACTATAAGCCTTGCAAGCAATGTGACTAATGAGTTAGTTGCGGGATGATGCATTACGGAACGAGTAAAGAGACTTGCCGGTAACGATATTGAACTAGGTATTGAGATACCGGCGATCTAATCTCGGGCAAGTAACATACCGATGAGAAAGGGAACAACATATGTTTTTATGCGGTTTGACCGATAAAGATCTTCGTAGAATATGTAGGAACCAATATGAGCATCCAAGTTCCGCTATTGGTTATTGACCGGAGATGAGGCTCAGTCATGTGTACATAGTTCTCGAACCCGTAGGGTCCGCACGCTTAAGGTTCGATGACGACCGGTATTATGAGTTTATGTGTTTTGATGTACCGAAGGTAGTTCAGTGTCCCGAATGTGATCACGGACATGACGAGGAGTCTCGAAATGGTCGAGACATAAAGATTGATATATTGGATGAGTTCCGGGGTCACCGGATAAATATCGGAGTGTCGGGGGTTATAGAAAACCCCGGGGGGAACTAATGGGCCAACATGGGCCTAGTGTGAGAGAGAGGAGAGGGCCCTAGGGCTGCCACCCCCCCTTGAGGAGTCCTAACTGGACTAGGAGGGGGCGGCGCCCCCTCCCTTTCCTTCTCCCTCTCTCCCTCTCCTTCCTTCCCCCTCTCTTCCCTTGTTGGAAACCTACTTGGGGGCACGCCCCATGAGGCCCGCCGGCCTCCCCCCTTGCTCCTTTATATATGGGGGCAGGGGCACCCTAGAACACACAAGTTGACAGTTGTCTTAGCCGTGTGCGGTGCCCCCCTACATAGATTTCCACCTCGGTCATATCGTTGTAGTGCTTAGGCCAAGCCCTGCATCGGTAACTTCATCATCACCGTCATCATGCCGTCGTGCTGACGAAACTCTCCCTCGGCCTCAACTAGATCAAGAGTACGAGGGACGTCACCGAGTTGAATGTGTGCAGACCACGGAGGTGCCGTGCGTTCGGTACTTGATCGGTTGGATCGCGAAGACGTTCGACTACATCAACAACGTTACTTAACACTTCCGTTTTCGGTCTATGAGGGTACGTGGACACACTCTCCCCTCTCGTTGCTATGCATCTCCTAGATAGATCTTGCGTGATCGTAGGAATTTTTTTGAAATATTGTGTTCCCCAACGGAGTCTAGTGATCTTGTCCTATTTTTTCTACCGGTTGTGCTTATGAGTGTTTATTTATCTTTTTGCACCATTTGCGAGCTGTAATGAACCTAAGACTTTGTTTTGCTTCAAACTTGATAATAATATGGCTGCATGTATCTTTCAGATGCAGATGCCAGGGTGAACCTCCTTTTCCAAAAAAATTAGATGCTTAAAATCAACTAAAACTAATGAAAACAAAATAAATATAAGAGTGATCTGAGTTTACGTTTTTAAATATTAGAAGAATGCATGCGTGTTGCAACATGATATAAATATTCTAATACTTTAGATTGTGATTTACCTTATATTTTGATGAGAAGTTTGGTAATGTAATTGGTTTAGAAGGTAAGTTAATTAAGTTAATTAACTATCATACCGGGAAGGTGGGACGAATGGGTGGTCGAAAGAAAGTGAAATGGAACTTTAGATTCTTTTTAAGTAAACTAGAACAATGCCTGTGTGTTGCAACGGAATATAAATATTCTAGTATGTTAGCTTGTGATCTGTCTGTCAATAATAATGTGATTGTGTAAACAAATGTTCATCAATTCTGATCGTGAATTATCTTATATTTTGATTAGAAGTTCGGTAAGTAAATTAAAGTGAAATTATACACACAAAAAGTAGAATTGGTTCAGAAGTTAAGTAAATTAAGATGATTGATTATCATATACATGGAAGGTCGGATGAAGGGCTGGTGGGAAGAAAGATAAATGGAAACCTTACGTTCTTTTTAAGTAGTAGAGATAGAACAATGCCCATGCGTTGCAACGGGATATAAATATTCTAGTACGTTAGTGATGAACCACAAGTATAGGGGATCTATCATAGTCCTTTCGATAAGTAAGAGTGTTGAACCCAACGAGGAGCAGAAGGAAATGATAAGCGGTTTTCAGTAAGGTATTCTCTGCAAGTACTGAAATAAGTGGTAACAGATAGTTTTGTGATAAGATAATTTGTAACGAGCAACAAGTAACAAAAGTAAATAAAGTGCAGCAAGGTGGCCCAATCCTTTTTGTAGCAAAGGACAGGCCTGGACAAACTCTTATATAAGGAAAAGCGCTCCCGAGGACACATGGGAATATGGTCAAGCTAGTTTTCATCACGTTCATATGATCCGCGTTCCGTACTTTGATAATTTGACATGTGGGTGCACCGGTGCTTGGGTGATGTTCTTACTTGAACAAGCATCCCACTTATGATTAACCTCTATTGCAAGCATCCGCAACTACAACAAAAGTATTAAGGTAAACCTAACCATAGCATGAAACATATGGATCCAAATCAGCCCCTTACGAAGCAACGCATAAACTAGGGTTTAAGCTTATGTCACTCTAGCAACCCATCATCTACGTATTACTTCCCAATGCCTTCCTCTAGGCCCAAATAATGGTGAAGTGTTATGTAGTCAACGTTCACATAACACCACTAGAGGCTAGACAACATACATCTCATCAAAATATCGAACGAATACCAAATTCACATGACTACTAATAGCAAGACTTCTCCCTTGTCCTCAGGAACAAACGTAACTACTCACAAAGCATATTCATGTTCATAATTAGAGGGGTAATAATATGCATAAAGGATCTGAAAATATGATCTTCCACCAATTAAACCAACTAGCATCAACTACAAGGAGTAATTAACACTACTAGCAACCTACTAGCACCAATCCCGGACTTGGAGACAAGAATTGGATACAAGAGATGAACTAGGGTTCTGAGATGAGATGGTGTTGATGAAGATGTTGATGGAGATTGCCCTCTCCCGATGAGAGGAGCATTGGTGATGACGATGGCGATGATTTCCCCCTCCAGGAGAGAATTTTCCCGGCAGAACAGCTCTGCCGGAGCCCTAGATTGGTTCAGCCAAGGTTCCGCCTCGTGGCGGCGGAGTTTCATCCCGAAAGGTTGCTTCTGGTTTTTTTCTCAATGAAAGACTTCATATAGCAGAAGATGGTCAATGGAGAGCCACCAGGGGGCCCACGAGGTAGGGGGGCGCACCCTAGGGGGGCGCCCCCCACCCTCGTGGACAGGGTGTGGGCCCCCTGGTCTTCATCCTTGGCGAGGATTTTTCATTATTTATTATAAGGTATTCCGTTGAGTTTCAGGACTTTTGGAGTTGTGCGGAATAGGTCTCTAATATTTGCTCCTTTTCCAGCCCAGAATTCTAGCTGCCGGCATTCTCCCTCCTTATGTAAACCTTATAAAATAAGAGAGAATAGCCATAAGTATTGTGACATAATGTGAAATAACAACCCATAATGCAATAAATATCGATATAAAAGCATGATGCAAAATGGACGTATCAACTCCCCCAAGCTTAGACCTCGCTTGTCCTCAAGCGAAAGCCGATAACAATAAATATGTCCCCATGTTTAGAGGTAGAGGCGTCGATAAAAATAAAATACGGACATGAAGGCATCATGATTATTCTTATAACAGCAACATATAGAGATATTGTCATATGATTACTTATGTTCAAGTGATGATCTATTCACAATGCAAAAGTATGAATCAGAAACCTTATTGAGAACCAACAACTATAACCTCAGTCATTGAAGCAATTGCAATTTATCATAACATCAGAAAGAGTCTATGTCAGAGCTAAAAAGCAAGTCCACATACTCAACTATCATCTAGTCCTTCATAATTGCTAACACTCACGCAATACTTGTGGTTACGGAGTTTTAATCGGACGCAGAGAAAGATAGGGGCTTATAGTTTCGCCCCACAACCTTTTACCTTGAGGGTAATGCCAACAATAATAACTCATGCCCCCTACATCCCAATTAGATATATATATCAGGTTCTTTCCAACATGTTGGGCTTGCCAAAGGATAAAATGAAAAAGGGAGAGGTGAAGATCACCATGACACTTGCATAAGGTAGAAGATAATTATAAAAGATAGGCCCTTCGCAGAGGGAAGCAGAGGTTGCCATGCGCTTTTATGGTTGGATGCACAAAATCTTAATGTGAAAGAACGTCACTTTATATTGCCCCTTGTGATATGAACCTTTATTATGCAGTCCGTCGCTTTTATTACTTCCACATCACAAGATCGTATAAAGCTTATTTCTCCCACACTAATCATACATATTTAGAGCAATTTTTATTGCTTTGCACCGATGACAACTTACTTGAAGGATCTTACTCAATCCATAGGTAGATATGGTGGACTCTCATGGCAAAACTGGTTTAAGGGTATTTGGAAGCACAAGTAGTATCTCTACTTGGTGCTAAGAATTTGGCTAGCATGAGGGGGAAAGGCAAGCTCAACATGTTGGATGATCCATGACAACATACTTTATCTCAGATATAAGAAAACATAACCCATTATGTTGTCTTCCTTGTCCAACATCAACTCTTTAGCATGTCATATTTTGAT
This sequence comes from Triticum urartu, assembly GCF_003073215.2. Classification (NCBI taxonomy): domain Eukaryota; kingdom Viridiplantae; phylum Streptophyta; class Magnoliopsida; order Poales; family Poaceae; genus Triticum; species Triticum urartu. The sequence continues at coordinate 58,579,909 of NC_053025.1, read as the reverse complement.
GAGTGCTCCCAATCATAAAAGATGTCAATAATAGTATATTTATATGTGAAACCTCTCTTTCCTTATTACTTCCTATTAATTGCAACGATGACCAAAGCTATGTCTGCCAACTCCCAACAACTTTTAATCGTCACACTCTTTCTATGTGAAGTCATTACTATCAATAAGATCAATATGATCTCTTTGTTTCTTCTTATTCTTTTTCTCTTTTATTTTATTCACCCAAGATCATAGCAAGAAAATCAAGCCCTTGACTCAACACTAATCTTTATTATGTAGCTCACGAACTCGATTACATAGAGAGATCATAAGGCAAAACTCAAAACTAGATCATGCCATAAACTTTATTCTACTAGATCAAAATACTACTAATAGGATTGAACTAAGGAAAACGGTAAAGATAGGAGTTGTGATTGTGATACGATACCAGGGCACCTCCCCCAAGCTTGGATGTTGCCAAGGGGAGTGCCCATACCCATGTTATTATATCTCCTTGGTTGGTGAAGATGGAGGTGATGGATAGTCGCACATCGAGCGTAAGAGGTCCTCTAGCTTGCGAATAATGCCCTTGAGTGCAAAGATATGCTCCTTCAACAAAATATTTTCACTTGTGAGATACTTGTTTTGAATACGAGTTAACTCAATCATCTGGAAAGCTTCGATCTCAATTGGGGTAAGAAGGTTGTGATCAACTTGAAGGATGTCTTCTATTGCCGGAGCTTGGTTCTCCGTGGCCTTCTTGATCCCTTCATCCTTGTTGATCTCCATGGGTTCTTCCCTCTTCAGCTCTATCTTCATTAGCCAGGCATCTTTGTCACTGTTGTTGGAGGAGGGGGACAACATGATGCTTGGCCTTGACAACCCTGACAGAGAACAGCCCAAAACAAGAACAGAGGATATTGGCGTGATACGGGAGTCAAAACCTTCGGGAGAATATATAGTGAATTTTTACCGACCAAAATATGTATCGTGCAGGAAAACGGAGTCTAGAAGGCACACGAGGTGCTCACGAGGTAGGGGGTGTGCCCGGGGGGTAGGGCGCGCCCTCCACCCTCGTGGGGCCCTCATGTCCTTCCCAGACTGCTACTTAATTTTCTATTTTTCTAAATATTCCAAAACGGAGAAATATTGCCTTAAAATTGTTTTGGAGTCGGTTTACTTACCGTACCACATACCTATTACTTTTCGGAGTCTGAAACTTCTGGAAAGTGTCCCTTATGTATTCCTCCAGGGTTACGGTTTCAATAATATTGGTTTCAATATTTATGGGATTACCTAAGATATAATGTTTAATTCTCTGACCGTTTACCACCTTCGGATTTGTGCCTTCGAAGTTGTTGATTTTTATGGCACCAGAACGATAGACCTCCTCGATAACATAGGGGCCTTCCCATTTAGAGAGAAGTTTTCCTGCAAAAAATCTTAAACGAGAGTTGTATAGCAATACATAATCACCTACATTAAACTCACTCTTTTGTATCCTTTTGTCATGCCATCTTTTAACCTTTTCTTTAAACAACTTGGCATTTTCATAAGCTTGGGTTCTCCATTCATCAAGAGAGCTAATATCAAATAACCTCTTTTCACCAGCAAGTTTGAAATCATAGTTGAGCTCTTTAATAGCCCAATATGCCTTATGTTCTAGTTTGAGAGGTAAGTGACATGCTTTTCCATATACCATTTTATACGGAGACATACCCATAGGATTTTTATATGCAGTTCTATAGGCCCATAATGCATCATCAAGTTTCTTGGACCAATTCTTTCTAGACCTATTGACAGTCTTTTGCAAAATTAATTTGAGTTCTCTATTACTCAATTCTACTTGACCACTAGACTATGGGTGATACGGAGATGCAATTCTATGATTGACGTCATATTTAGCAAGCATTTTATGGAAAGCACCATGAATAAAATGTGAACCACCATCAGTCATTAAATATCTAGGGACTCCAAACCTCGGAAAAAATAACTTCTTTAAGCATTTTAATAGAAGTGTTATGATCAGCACTACTAGTTGGAATAGCTTCTACCCACTTAGTAATGTAATCAACAGCAACTAAAATATGTGTATATCCATTAGAGGCAGGAAAAGGTCCCATATAATCAAAGCCCCAAACATCAAACGGTTCAATAACAAGTGAATAATTCATAGGCATTTCTTGACGTCTACTAATATTACCAATTCTTTGACATTCATCACAAGATAGGACAAACTTACGGGCATCCTTGAAGAGAGTAGGCCAATAAAACCCGGATTGCAATACCTTATGTGCAGTTCTGTCTCCCGCGTGGTGTCCTCCATAAGTTTCGGAGTGGCACTAGTGTAGGATCTGTTCCTATTCATGCTCAGGTACACAACGTCTAATAACACCATCTACTCCTTTATAAAGATGTGGGTCATCCCAAAAGTAATGTCTCAAATCATAGAAGAACTTTTTCTTTTGTTGGTATGTGAAGCTAGGTGGTATGAATTTAGCAACAATGTAATTAGCATAATCAGCATACCAAGGAGTACTAAGAGAAGTACTTATGACATTTAGTTGTTCATCAGGAAAGCTATCATCAATCGGTAGTGGGTCATCAAGAACATTCTCTAACCTAGATAAGTTGTCTGCAACGGGGTTCTCAGCTCCTCTTCTATCAACAATATGCAAATCAAATTCTTGTAGCAAGAGAACCCATCTGATAAGTCTAGGTTTAGCATCTTTCTTCTCCATAAGATATTTAATAACAGCATGATCAGTGTGGATAGTTACTTTAGAATCAACAATATAAGGTCTGAACTTATCACAAGCAAATACAACTGCTAAAAGTTCTTTTTCAGTAGTAGCATAATTTCTTTGAGCATTGTCTAGAGTCTTACTAGCATAATTGATAGAATTTAATTTCTTATCAACTCTTTGCCCTAGAACAGCACCTACAGCATATTCGCTAGCATCACACATAATTTCAAAGGGTAAATTCCAATCAGGTGGCTGAACAATAGGTGCAGAGACTAATGCTTTCTTAAGTATTTCAAATGCTTCTACACAATCATCATCAAAGACAAATGGTATATCTTTTTGTAATAAATTAGTTAGAGGCCGAGAAATTTTTGAGAAGTCCTTAATGAACCTCCTATAAAATAGGGCGTGACCAAGGAAACTTCTTATACCTTTGATGTCCCTGGGACACGACATCTTTTCAATAGCATCAACCTTGGCTTTACCAACTTCAATACCTCTTTCAGAAACTTTATGCCCCAAGACAATACCTTCATTAACCATAAAGTGGCACTTTTCCCAATTCAAGACAAGATTAGTTTCTTCACATCTCTGCAAAACTCGATCAAGATTGCTCAAGCAATCTGATACGTCTCCAATGTATCTATAATTTTTGATTGCTCCATGCTATATTATCTACTGTTTTGAATGTTTATGGGCTTTATTATACATTTTTATATCATTTTTGGGACTAACCTATTAACCCAGAGCCCAGTGCCAGTTTCTGTTTTTACCCTGTTTTAGGGTTTCGAAGAAAAGGAAAATCAAACGGAGTCCAATTGACCTGAAACTTCACGGAACTCATTTTTGGAAGGAAAGAAGCCCAGAAGACTTGGAGTGCACGTCGGGGGACCTGCGAAGAGGTCACGAGGTAGGAGGGCGCCCACCCCCCTGGGCGCGCCCTCCACCCTCGTGAGCCCCTCTGGCCCCCCCTGACGTACTTCTTCCGCCTATATATCTCCATATACCCTAAAAACAACCGAGAGCACAATAGATCGGGAGTTCCGCTGCTAGAAGCCTCCGTAGCCACCGAAAACCAATCTAGACCCGTTCTGGCACCCTATCGGAGGGGGCAATCCTTCTCCAGTGGCCATCTTCATCATCCCGGTGCTCTCCATGACGAGGAGGGACTAGTTCTCCCTCGGGGCTGAGGGTATGTACTAGTAGCTATGTGTTTGATCTCTCTCTCTCTCTCGTGTTCTTGAGGTGATACGATCTTGATGTATCACGAGCTTTGCTATTATAGTTTGACCCTATGATGTTTCTTCCCCCCTCTACTCTGTTGTAATGAATTGAGTTTCCCCTTTGAAGTTATCTTATCGGATTGAGTCTTTAAAGATTAGAGAACACTTGATGTATGTCTTGCCGTGGATATATGTGGTGATAATGGAATATCACGTGATTCACTTGATGTATGTTTTGGTGATCAACTTGCGGGTTCCACCCATGAACCTATGCATAGGGGTTGGCACACATTTTTGACGTGATTCTCCGGTAGAACTTTGGGGCATTCTTTGAGGTCCTTTGTGTTGGTTGAATAGATGAATCTGAGATTGTGTGATGCATATCGTACAATCATACCCACGGATACTTGAGGTGACATTGGAGTATCTAGGTGACATTAGGGTTTTTGTTGATGTGTGTCTTAAGGTGTTATTCTAGTACGAACTCTAGGGCTGTTTGTGACACTTATAGGAATAGCCCAACGGATTGATTGGAAAGAATAACTTTGAGGTGGTTTTGTACCATACTATAATATCTTTGTTCATTCTCCGCTATTAGTGACTTTGGAGTGACTCTTTGTTGCATGTTGAGGGATAGTTATGTGATCCAATTATGCTAGTATTGTTGAGGGAACTTGCACTAGCAAAAGTATGAACCCTAGGCCTTATTTCCACACACTGCAATACCGTTTATGCTCACTTTTATCATTAGTTACCTTGTTGTTTTTATAATTTCAGATTACAAATACCTTTATCTACCATCCATATTGCACTTGTATCACCATCTCTTCGCCGAACTAGTGCACCTATACAATTTACCATTGTATTGGGTGTGTTGGGGACACAAGAGACTCTTTGTTATTTGGTTGCGGGGTTGCTTGAGAGACCATCTTCATCCTACGCCTCCTACGGATTGATAAACCTTAGGTCATCCACTTGAGGGAAATTTGCTACTGTCCTACAAACCTCTACACTTGGAGGCCCAACAACGTCTACAAGAAGGTTGTGTAGTAGACATCACAATCATCAAAAGAAGATCCATAGACGGAAAAGTCGTCCATGAAAACCTCACAAATCTTTTCACAAAAGTCAGAGAATATAGCCATCATGCATCTTTGAAAGGTAGCAGGTGCATTACATAAACCAAAAGGCATACGTCTATAAGCAAAAGTACCAAAAGGGCATGTAAAAGTAGTCTTTGATTGATCTTTAGCCGACACAGGTATTTGAGAGAAACCAGAATAACCATCTAGAAAGCAGTAGTGTGTATGTTTGCATAATCTTTCTAGCATTTGATCGATAAAAGGTAAGGGGTAATGATCTTTCTTAGTAGCCTTATTTAATTTGCGGAAATCAATTACCATCCTATAACCTGTAATAATTCTTTGTGGAATCAATTCATCTTTATTATCAGGAACAACAGTAATACCTCCCTTCTTAGGGACACAATGAACAGGACTTACCCACTGACTATCAGCAACGAGATAAATTATACCTGCCTCCAGAAGCTTTAGTATTTCTTTTCTTACCACTTCTTTCATTTTAGGATTCAGACGTCGTTGAGGATCACGAACTGGTTTGGCATCTGCTTCCAAATTTATTTTATGTTGACATAGAGTGGGACTAATGCCCTTAAGATCATCAAGAGTATATCCAATAGCAGCACAGTGCTTCTTCAGAGTTTTCAATAATCTTTCTTCTTCATGCTCTGGAAGGTTAGCACTAATAATAACAGGATATATCTTCTTTTCATCAAGATAATCATATTTAAAATTATCAGGCAACGGTTTAAGCTCAAACACGGGATCACCCTTAGGTGGAGGGGGATCCCCTAGGATTTCAACAGGCAAATTGTGTTTCAGAATAGTTTCCTGTTTAAAGAATACTTCATCTATTTCCCTTCTTTCATTCATAAACATATCATTCTCATGGTCTAGCAAATATTGTTCTAAAGGATCACTAGGAGGTACGGCAATAGAAGCAAGACCAATAATTTCATCCTTACTAGGCAATTCTTCTTCACGGTGTTGTTTACTAAATTTAGAGAAATTAAACTCATGAGTCATATCATCTAAGCCGACAATAACAACATCCCTTGTGCAATCTATGGTAGCATTAACAGTATTCAAGAAGGGTCTACCAAATATAATGGGACAAAAGCTATCTTGTGGGGAACCAAGAACAAGAAAATAAGCAGGATATTTAGTTTTCCCACACAAGACTTCAACATCTCTAACAATTCCCATTGGTGAAATAGTATCTCTATTAGCAAGTTTAATAGTGACATCAATTTCTTCTAACTCAACAGGTGCAATGTCATGCATAATTTCTTTGTATAAGTCAATAGGTATTGCACTAGCACTAGCACCCATATCACATAAGCCATGATAACAATGATCTCCTATTTTAACAGAAATAACAGGCATGCCTACCACAGGTCTAGGTTTATCTGTATCACGGGGTTTAGCAATTCTAGCAGTTTCATTACAGAAGTAAATAACATGCCCATCTATATTATCAGACAAGAGATCTTTAACAATAGCAATATTAGGTTCTACTTTAACTTTCTTAGGAGGTGTATATGTTTTAATATTGCTTTTACAAACCACAGTTGAAGCTTTAGCATGATCCTTTATCCTAACAGGGAAAGGTGGTTTCTCAACATAACAAGTAGGAACAATAGGATCATTATAAGTGACAGTCTTTTCTTCAACTTTAATAGGTGCAGCTACTTTTACTTCTATGGGAGGATGATATTTAAACCACTTCTCCTTAGGGAGATCAACATAAGTAGCAAAAGATTCACAGAAAGAAGCTACTATCTCAGAATCAAGTCCATATTTAGTGCTAAACTTACGGAAAATATCGGTATCCATAAAAGATTTAACACAATCAAACTTAGGTGTCATACCTAACTCCTTACCTTCGTCGAGATCCCAATCTTCAGAGTTGTGTTTAATTATATCCAATAAATCCCATCTAAATCCAGTAGTCTTCATCATAAAAGAGCCAGCACAAGAAGTATCGAGCATGGTGCGATTATTTTCAGAAAGCCGAGCATAAATTTTTTGAAGAATTGTTTCTCTTGGGAGCTCATGATTGGGGCATGAATATAACATTGATTTAAGCCTCCCCCAAGCTTGAGCGATGCTTTCTCCTTCGCGAGGCCAAAAATTATATATATAATTGCGGTCACGATGAACAAGATGCATAGGGTAATACTTTTGATGAAATTCCAATTTCAATCTTCTATAGTTCCATGATCTCGTATCATCACATAGCCTATACCATGTCAATGCGTCTCCCTTCAAAGATAAAGGGAAGACCTTCTTCTTAGCAACATCATCGGGTATACCTACAAGCTTAAATAATCCGCAAACTTCATCCACATATATTAGGTGTTCATCAGGATGCTTTGTTCCATCTCCTGTAAAAGGATTAGCTAGCAGTTTTTCTATCATACCCGAAGGATACTCATAAGGAATTTCATTTTCAATAGGTTCAGTAGGTTGAGGAGCAACTCTTTGCTCTACTGGTCAGGGTGAAGATACCCCGAACAAGCCCCTCAGAGGATTACTTTCCATAGTAACAAGTGACAGTAAATTTCAGACACTATATAAATTTTTCCTTACCAAATTCCACCTACCAAAGGCGCTTCACTCCCCGGCGCCAGAAAAGAGTCTTGTTGACCCACAAGTATAGGGAATCTATCGTAGTCCTTTCGATAAGTAAGAGTGTCTAACCCAACGAGGAGCAGAAGGAAATGATAAGCGGTTTTCTGCAAGGTATTCTCTGCAAGTACTGAAATAAGTGGTAACGGATAGTTTTGTGATAAGATAATTTGTAACGAGCAACAAGTAACAAAAGTAAATAAAGTGCAGCAAGGTGGCCCAATCCTTTTTGTAGCAAAGGACAGGCCTGGACAAACTCTTATATAAGGAAAAGCGCTCCCGAGGACACATGGGAATATCGTCAAGCTAGTTTTCATCACGTTCATATGATTCGCGTTTGGTACTTTGATAATTTGACATGTGGGTGCACCGGTGCTTGGGTGCTGTTCTTACTTGAACAAGCATCCCACTTATGATCTCTGTTGGAAAAGGCAGTGCCTAGGAGGCGCTTAGGCACGCCTAGGCGCTAGGCAATGGCCAAATGCCTCGCCTAGGGCATAAATGGAGGTCTAGGCAGGGCAAGTAAGGAATTGCCTACCCAAGTAAGAAATCATGCAACATACTGTATTGTTATGCCAAACGGGTTATATTCCAATGGCAGTAGACGGTAATTAACTTATTATGTGCCCTAAACTAATATCAACACACATATAATAATCACAAATACACTACGAGTAAAAACTATATTACCGCCTAGGCCGCGCCTAGGGTGCTTAGGCGCCGCCTAGGCACTAGGCGAAGGCCAACCGCCTTGCTTACGCCTACTGCTTTTTTCAACCTTGCTTATGATTAACCTCTATTGCAAGCATCCGCAACTACAACAAAAGTATTAAGGTAAACCTAACCATAGCATGAAACATATGGATCCAAATCAGCCCCTTACGAAGCAACGCATAAACTAGGGTTTAAGCTTCTGTCACTCTAGCAACCCATCATCTACTTATTACTTCCCAATGCCTTCCTCTAGGCCCAAATAATGGTGAAGTGTTATGTAGTCGACGTTCACATAACACCACTAGAGGCTAGACAACATACATCTCATCAAAATATCGAACGAATACCAAATTCACATGACTACTAATAGCAAGACTTCTCCCTTGTCCTCAGGAACAAAAGTAACTACTCACAAAGCATATTCATGTTCATAATCAGAGGGGTAATGTCGGTGTCAAAACCGGCGGATCTCGGGTAGGGGGTCCCGAACTGTGCGTCTAGGCCGGATGGTAACAGGAGGCAAGGGACACGAAGTTTTACCCAGGTTCGGGCCCTCTCGATGGAGGTAAAACCCTACGTCCTGCTTGATGAATATTGATGATATGGGTAGTACAAGAGTAGATCTACCACGAGATCGGAGAGGCTAAACCCTAGAAGCTAGCCTATGGTATGATTGTAGTTGTGTATGTTGTCCTATGGACTAAAACCCTCTGGTTTATATAGACACCGGAGAGGGTTAGGGTTACACAAAGTCGGTTACAATGGTAGGAGATCTGCATATCCGTATCGCCAAGCTTGCCTTCCACGCCAAGGAAAGTCCCTTCCGGACACGGGACGGAGTCTTCAATCTTGTATCTTCATAGTCCAGGAGTCCGGCTGAAGATATAGTCCGGCCACCGGGACACCCCCTAATCCAGGACTCCCTCAGTAGCCCCTGAACCAGGCTTCAATGACGACGAGTCCAGCGCGCAGATTGTCTTCGGCATTGCAAGGCGGGTTCCTCCTCCAAGTACTTCATAGAAGATCTTGAACACAAAGATAGTGTCCGGCTCTGCAAAATAAGTTCCCACATATTGCCATAGAGAGAATAATATTTACACAAATCTAATCTGCTGACGTATTCCGTAGTGTGACACACCACAGCCAAGCCTTTATCCGACTCGTTACAGTATCCCACCTCAGTGCGTCATGCGAGGCAGTTTCCTTGGCACGTCTTGTTAAAGCAGAGATCGTGTCCCCTTATTCCGGGATTCTCATCAATACGGGCGTGGGTAACCCAACCGCTTCTAGGACTCCTAGATTATAGGCAAGTCCAAATGGACACGGAGAGGATGCTTGATATTCACCCTCTTTATAAAGGGACAAGGCTTTTATTTTTCCCTCCCGTGCTCAATCGAATCCTTCCCCTACCTCAAGCTCAAGCGCCCAATGTTCAGGTCAGGTGCTCCGAACCTTCAGTCATGTCTGGATCTAGCCTTCAAGGCCGATGGGTGCCTTCCTCCGTCACGGAAGAAGACATCAAAAAGTTCAGGGAGGCCAGATATCTGACCACCGAAATTTTGCATCGGCTGCCTCCCCGAGGGCAGGCCGTCCCCACCCCCGAACCCAGCGAGAATGTCGTGTTCGTCTCCCACTTCCTCCGAGGTCTAGGCCTTGCTCTGGATCCTTTCGTCAGGGGTTTGATGTTTTACTACGGGCTAGACTTCCATGATCTAGCTCCGGACTCCTTTCTTCATATCACGACATTTATCGTGGTGTGCGAGGCCTTCCTCTGGGTTACCCCTCACTTTGGCCTATGGCTCAAGACCTTTGAAGTGAAGCCGAAGATGATCGAGGGGCAACATGCAGCGTGTGGGCTCCCAACACCTCAGCCAATTCGTGCAGCATCTTATTCAGGATCTCGGTGCTCCCAAAAGTTGTGAGCGACTCCAGGAACAAGACTCTGCCACCTCTGTGCGTCACCGAATGAAGGTTTTTTTCCGAATGAGCAAGCCTTTGGCAAACTCCTTGCAAATCTGGGTGCCTCAATACGCAAGATGATGGGAGCTTCGTGGCCCAAAGGTTCCATCCCAGAGGTGTCTGAATTGTGGCAACAGGAGTGGTTCTACATCACGGCTCCTAGAAGTGCCAAGTGGGCGCCCCCCTGTTTTCCGCTCGGGCCCTCCACCACAGCTGATGTCATGGATCAGCAGAGGTCTGAGCTGGGGTCCAGCCAAGGACGTGCCTATACTGCAAAGCCGCATTCGAGATCTCTTCAATGGAGATTTCAGTTTGGTTGCGGTAATACAAGTTATGCTGATTCGTCAAGTCCAGCCTTGCAAACGCCGGCCTCTTCGCCTGTGGGAGTTCAATCCCGAGGGACCGCGTGTCATTCAAAATTTTCCCGGCCTGACGCACGAGGAGATGTACAAGTCATTCTTCGGACCTCAGGTGGAGTGTCCGGAAATCACCGAGGACGTGGGCCTGAGTAGTAACCGTGTCGCCGAACAGGTAAGGCATCTTCCGGCCGAACATACTATCTCTCCTTTGTTACGAAGTTATTTCTGAGAGTTCGCTTTTTGACCAGGACTGGCTAACAAAGGCGAAGTTGATTCGGTGTTCGGCCCCCCTCCCTGAGGGTTTGGAAAATCCAGTATTGGAAAAGATGCTCCAGACCGCACCTTGCCCGGAGCCCTTGAAGGAAGATACTGCGGAGGATAATGTGGGCGGATGCAGGCCCCCAACGCTTCCCATTCTAGCCGAGGGAGCGAGCGTCTCCATGAGGGAAGACGACCAGAAGAGGAAATGGACTGTGCCCGGGGATTCAGAAGCCGAAGCTTCCAAACGGGAGAAGAATTCTTCCACAGAGGGTCCTACCTTGGGGGGCGTTGTTGCCGCACAAAGTCCGCGGGGGGATCAATTCTCTCGCGAGTCGTAAGTGACCCGAAATATTTTAATAGTACAGATATGCCATCTTTTTCTTCTAAGAAAATAACCACCGCATATATTTTTGCAGTTCGAGCCTTAGCCCCTCTCAAATGAGCTCGTCTTCGGGGGATCTTCTTCCAGAGATGATGGAGAGCGAAACGCCTCCTCCGGACTCCTCCGCTCCGGAAGCGGGCGACCCTGAAGTGTCGTCGCGGAGGGCCTCTCCGAGTCCGGTGAGGCCAGAAGATAATCCCATTGACCCCCAAAGCTCCTAGTGTCCGGCTCCCGAAGAGAGCAGACAAAAGAGTCCGACACCGTCTAGTGTGCGATCGGATGTTCTGAGGGAGTTGGTGGGGCGAGAGGCCATCTCAGATGAACACCGTGTGCTAATGAATACGGTGATAGAGAGAATATCGTCCGCTGAAAGCGGATTGCATGAAGCTTTTATGAGTCTACTGACAGGCTTTGAGGTACGTAAAAGAATGTATGATAGTCCTGCACATGCTAGGTGTGCCCTGTGTAGATAGTAGCCCCTGAGACTCTGGTTGTCGTCGGAAACGACGACGAACAGAGGATCACATTCCCAGGTAATAACCATACTGCCTCTAGGTGCAGGTGATGGAAGCTCCGGTGGCTAGCCGAACTAGCGAGTTTGCCCATTTAGAACGGCAGTTGGATGCGGCAGACGCCGACATCGAGCTTGTTAACAAAAGGCTTGACGAGGCACAGGGTAAGTGTCATTATCTGGTAAACGCCACATAGGAAGAGCAGCATGATGCCAGTATCTTTAATATGTTGTGACTGCAAATGGAGCTGCCACTGTTGAAGCCTTGTGGGCAGAACTTGCCTGAGCCAAGGAACAAGCGAGGTTGGGTAATGCGGCTGCTTTGAAGGCGGCCGAAGAGTTGCAAGCCGAGAAGGCCGCGCATGGCGAGAGCCGAGACAAGATGGCCAAGATGGCCATAGAATTAAAAGCCGCCGCCGACCGTTGCCGGGTTCTTGAAAAGGAAAAACAAGCGAAGGCATCGGACCTTGAGAAGGCTGCTGCGACGAAAAAGGACCTCCGCTCTGCTATGAGGGCAAAGAAGGAGGAGCTGCGGGAAGCCGGGGATATTGTAGCTGGGAAATCCTTTATGTTGCGGAGGAAGTTCGGAGATCCACGGTATGCCCCTCTGGATCGGCTGTGGAGTTCGGAGGATGTGTATATGGACTTGGCGGCGAGCGCTGCCGATGCGGCCAAGTACTTCCAGGGTCAGACGGACCGTGAAGTAGACCAGCTGTTTTGGAGACAATTCCATTCTCCCGCGCGTCCACTTTCATTGACTGACCAATTAGCCGAATGGGCCGAACTAAATAGGTTGTCCGGACTCTCCATGAGGTCTGTTATGGATCAGCTATGGCCGGAAAGGTCAAAACCGAATAGCTATTTTAGCTTGGTGCAGCAGTTCCTTGACGTGGTGCCGCGCATTAATGCGATGAAGAGGTCGGCGTGCATAGAGGGCGCACGGATGGCCTTTGCCCGTGTTAAGGCATACTGGGCGGAGATGGATGCTACCAATGTTGCAGCGCGGGATTCGGCTATAGGTCGAAAGGCTGCTGAGCACTACTTTGAAGAAGTTCTTGAGGGTGCCCGTTTGATAGAGACCCAGTGCTCAAAAAATATTATGTTTGAGTGATATGTAATCTCATTGTAAGCGAAATGCTTTTATAAATTTTTATAAGGCTATTTTTATACTTTTGCCTGAAAGTAATATGATGCCTCCTGGGCGGCCGTTTATGTATACATGTGTATAACCTGAAAGATTGCAGTCGTCGGCTTCAACCCCCACGCATATAATGCGGAGGTGCTCGCAAAAACACGCGTTCACACTTAACCCAATGTCTTGGTCCTATTAAGGAGGTGATAGCGGAGCGAGCGAGGCAACCGGACTATAATGCTTTAGCACTTTCACTTAGCCATAGGAGTTTGACAGTGGGGCTACTAGATAGCCCCTGGCGGCTCCGCACTCTCCCGATTCCGGGGTGCGTACATGCCTGGCCGGAAAACGGCCCTTCGTTAAGGCGGAGGAATTCTAACATTCCCACGGGTCATCGAGTGGTTGACCAGTCTCACGCTATATCATGACAGTCAGTTTTCGGCTTTCTCTACTGAGGTGCTCGTCCGGATGAACCAGGGAACAATCGCAGTAGTTCTCCTAGTGCTACCTTAGCCGGTAAAGCGGAACGTAAGGCACCAAAACACAGGAGCCGGGCAAACCCAACATTTGACCAAAGACAATGATTCGGAGCTGATGCATATAGGGCCAAACTCGCGACGCCGAACACTCCCTAAGGTATTCAGTCTTTGTGGTATAAACCGGGCCTAAATAATGGCCTTTGTAAGAAGCCCCTTGTGTCCAGGTACGTGCATTGTTCTGGCGTGGCCACATGCCAAGACGTCAGCATCCTTCTCAACGGCGGATATGTATCAACAAGAGACAGTAAAAAAGGTTTACGCAGGGTCTTAATCTAAAAAGAATCCTTGGAGCGGGTCCCTGCTGCACATCTGCGCCTGTGTCTCCGTTGTGCCGTATCCTGGACGGGTGTAGCACCATGATCGTCTGTAACAGAGAGGAAGTTAAGTAAAAAAGTTGTCATGCAAAAAGATATTTTTTGAAGAAACCATGTATAATTCAAGATGATAAGAAATTGCCACTCGTCTGCGCGTGTGGAGCCCCTTGTATTGACAAACAGGGGTGTGACCATTTATTCGGTATAAGTAGCAGCGCCGGACTCGATTAGTTGTATCTGAGGTATTGACGACCTATTGGATGCTTTCGCTTGTTCGGGCGCCTTTAGTGTGCGGCTGCCAAGGCAGCCTCACTCTCTTCGGCGCGCAGAAATCGCTTGATATTTCTGTGCACTGTGATGATGCCACGTGGACCGGGCATCTTGAGTGTGAGGGAGGCGTAGTGTGGTATTGCATTAAAGCGAGCGAAAGCTTCGCGTCCGAGTAGTGCTTGATAGCCACTTTGAAACGGAGCGATGTAGAAAGTTAAATGCTCGCGACGGAAGTTATCGGGGGAGCCGAATATAACTTGTAGTAGGAGGGAGCCCGTACAACGAGCCCCTGGGCCTGGCATTACTCCTTTAAAGGTAGTATTGCTATGGCGAATTTGTGTTGGGTCTAACCCCATCCCACGGATTGTATCCTGATATATTAGGTTTAGGCTACTGCCGCCGTCCATCAAGAATCTTGTGAAGTGATATCCGCCAATTACTGGGTCTAATACCAGGGCAGCCCAACCTGTGTGTTGGATACTTGCTGAGTAATCGCGATGGTCGAAAGTGATCGGTTGAGATGACCAGTGGCAGGACTTCGTGGTGACAGGCACTTGGGTATATTTTCCTGGGAGTGCCGCATTGTTTTTTCCCTTGATTACGTGTAACATGTTTACTGTTTTGACTTCTGGTGGAAATTTCTTTTGTTCCCCCGCGTCTTGCTTGGGGGGCTCGTCCTCGTCTTCACTTGGTATATCCTCCCCCTTGTGTATGGCGTTGAGCTTGCCGGACTGCTTGAAGACCCAACATTCTCTGTGGGTATGATTAGCAGGTTTACCAGGGGTACATGAATCTGACATACTTGGTCCAGAATTTTGTTGAGGCTGGACAATTCATCCCTGGTGCCTTTAGGGGGCGGCTTTTGACCTAGCCGAGAGCTTTTGAATCCGGCATTTACTGTCGTGCCCTTCGTGTTGTCTTCTTTATTCTGGCGTTTGTTATTGTTGTTGCACCGTGATTTCCCGTTTCCATCTCTAACTTCAGATGTACTGGGCTTGCTGGTGCTGCATCTGGCTAGCCAGCTGTCCTCACCCACACAAAAGCAGGTCACGAGGTTTGTTAATGCGGCCATCGTTCTCGGCTTATTTTGGCCGAGGTGTCTGGCGAGCCATTCGTCACGGACGCTATGCTTGAAAGCTGCCAAGGCTTCAGCGTCCGGACAGTCGACAATTTGGTTCTTTTTGGTAAGAAACCTGTTCCAAAGCTTTCGGGCTGACTCTTCGGGCTGTTGAGTTATATGACTCAAATCGTCCGCATCCGGAGGTCGGACATAAGTCCCTTGAAAATTTGCCCGGAAGGCGTCTTTGAGCTCTTCCCAACTTTCAATGGAGCTTTCGGGGAGGCCTTTGAGCCAGTGACGAGCTGGCCCTTTGAGCTTGAGGGGTAGGTACTTGATGGCGTGGAGATCATCTCCTCGAGCCATATGGATATGAAGGATGTAGTCCTCAATCCAGACCCCAGGGTCTGTTGTTCCGTCGTATGCCTCTATGTTTACGGGCTTGAATCCCTCTGGAAATTCGTGGTCCAGCACCTCATCGGTGAAACATAGGGGGTGTGCGGCACACCTATAGCTGGGTTTACCGCGTTGTTCGGATGTTTGTTGTGTTGCATTGTATGCTGGGGCGCGCTTGCGTGGTCCATAGATGGATCTTGTTGCGCCGTCCATTGGGTGCGAGACCTCGCATGGGTCGCGTATTGTATTGTGAGCGGCGTTGTATGCCGCTCTGTGTTGGTAGAGGGGTCGTCTATCCGACCAGGTGGCTGCTTTGATATTTGGTTGTGGGGGTTCTGAGGCCTCCTCATCGAATTCGGGTAGCAGCTTCCACTTTGGGTAGCTTTTGGAGGGGCGATTGTCGCCGTACCTTGCTGCAGTGTTGAGTATTTTACTCCATCTGATTTGGAGTGTGTCTTGCACGGCCTTAAGTCTTTGCTTCTGCTTTTTCAGACTCCTCGCGGTGGCAACAAGCCTTTTACGGGCAGTCTGCTGCTCCGGGTGTCTGTTCGGCGTTATGTCGTCCGGACCATTATCCTTGATAGGATTTGTTTGTTCGGTTTGATTATCCGGATTGCCGTTGTTCGGCAGCGGTTCGCCCTGCTCCAGCGCTGGGTCTGTGTGATCGCTATTTCTGTCGATGCGGGATTTGGGGAGGCGCTTGCGTCGCCGCTTTGACTGTTTTTCGAGGGAACAAGCCTTCGGTGCGTCCTTTCGCTCCTCGTCGTCATCTTTTGGTGCGTCCACCATGTATACGTCATATGACGAGGTGGCGTTCCAGGGCCCAATAGGCGCTGGTTCTTCATCGTCTCCTTCATCGGCGTCCATATCGTCGATGTCTTCGGAGTCGAAGTCGAGCATGTTGGTTAAATCATCGACAGTGGCTACAAAGTGGGTGGTGGGTGGGCTTTGAATTTCTTCATCGTCCGCATCCCAATCTCGCTGACCGTAGTCCGGCCAGGGCTCTCCTGATAAAGAGAGAGACTTTAGTGATTTTATAATATCGCCAAAGGGCGAGTGCTGAAAGATGTCCGCAGCAGTAAACTCCATTATCGGCGCCCGATCGGATTCGACCGGCAGAGGCGCGAATGGTTCGGAGTCCGGAGAGGAGTCCGGCTCCTTGGAATCATGAGTCTCGCGGAGTGCGGGGCTGGTGTTCGGCTCGATTGTCGTTAGGATCGCAACCCCCAAGGCGGCATCCAACCACCCATCCTCGACCGGCGCAGTTGGCTCCGAATTAAGGGTCGAAGCCGATGCGGGTGCGGCCTCCAGGGCACTGTTCGGCGGCAGAGCTAGATCATGCTCGTCGTGACAGTGCGGCGCGCTCGGCAGTGGCTCGAATCCGTCGAAGATCAAGTCCCCGTGGATGTCAGCTGTGTAGTTTATACTTCCAAATCTGACCTGACGGCCAGGGGCATAGCCTTCGATCTGCTCCAGATGGCCAAGTGAATTGGCCCGCAGTGCGAAGCCGCCAAAGACGAAGATCTGTCCTGGGAGGAAGGTCTCACCCTGGACTGCATCGCCATTGATGATCGTAGGAGCCATCAAGCCTGACCGCGACGACACAGAGGAACTCTCAATGAAAGCACCAATGTCGGTGTCAAAACCGGTGGATCTCGGGTAGGGGGTCCCGAACTGTGCGTCTAGGCCGGATGGTAACAGGAGGCAAGGGACACGAAGTTTTACCCAGGTTCGGGCCCTCTCGATGGAGGTAAAACCCTACGTCCTGCCTGATTAATATTGATGATATGGGTAGTACAAGAGTAGATCTACCACGAGATCGGAGAGGCTAAACCCTAGAAGCTAGCCTATGGTATGATTGTAGTTGTGTATATTGTCCTACAGACTAAAATCCTCCGGTTTATATAGACGCCGGAGAGGGTTAGGGTTACACAAAGTCGGTTACAATGGTAGGAGATCTGCATATTCGTATCGCCAAGCTTGCCTTCCACGCCAAGGAAAGTCCCTTCCGGACACGGGACAGAGTCTTCAATCTTGTATCTTCATAGTCCAGGAGTCCGGCTGAAGATATAGTCCGGCCATCCGGACACCCCCTAATCCAGGACTCCCTCAGGTAATAATATGCATAAAGGATCTGAACATATGATCTTCCACCTATTAAACCAACTAGCATCAACTACAAGGAGTAATTAACACTACTAGTAACCTACTAGCACCAATCCCGGACTTGGAGACAAGAATTGGATACAAGAGATGAACTAGGGTTTTGAGATGAGATGGTGTTGATGAAGATGTTGATGGAGATTGCCCTCTCCCGATGAGAGGAACGTTGGTGATGACGATGGCGATGATTTCCCCCTCCGGGAGAGAAGTTTCCCCAGCAGAACAACTCTGCCGGAGCCCTAGATTGGTTCCGCCAAGGTTCCGCCTCGTGGCGGCGGAGTTTCCTCCCGAAAGGTTGCTTCTAGTTTTTTTTCTCGAGGAAAGACTTCATATAGCAGAAGATGGTCATTGGAGAGCCACCAGGGGGCCCACGAGGTAGGGGGCGCGCCCTAGGGGGGGCGCCCCCCACCCTCGTGGACAGGGTGTGGGCCCCCTGGTCTTCATCTTTGGCGAGGATTTTTCATTATTTATTATAAGGTATTCCGTGGAGTTTCAGGACTTTTGGAGTTGTGCAGAATAGGTCTCTAATATTTGCTCCTTTTCCAGCCCAGAATTCCAGCTGCCGGCATTCTCCCTCCTTATGTAAACCTTATAAAATAAGAGAGAATAGCCATAAGTATTGTGACATAATGTGAAATAACAGCCCATAATGCAATAAATATCGATATAAAAGCATGATGCAAAATGGACGTGTCATTTAGTTTGTGATTTACCTGTCAATAATAGTGCGATTGTGTAAATAAATGTTCATCAAATTCTGCCGGTGAATTATGTATTTCGATTAGAAGTTTGGTAAGTAAATTAAAGTGGAATTGGTTCAGAATGTAAGTAAATTAAGATGATTGATTATCATATACATGAAAAGTTGGATGAAGGGGTGGTGGAAAGAAAGGTGAAATGGGAACCTTACGTTCTTCTTAAGTAAGTAGAGGTAAGCGTAGAGATAGAGAAAACCAACGAAGCATGTTGTAAATTCAACTTGCTTCACCGAACATATCCCAGCCGGGAGAAAGGTGATTTGCTGTGTTGTGTCGCCCCACTTCACTGGTGAACCAACAACGCAAACCGGCGAAGAAATGGGAAATGTTTCAGAACGACGCGTCGGCTGAACCTTCAGCCGGCCGCGTCGCGTGCGCTCGATCTACCTACAGGGATCGTGCATCTATCCCACGCCCTCTCATGTCCATTTTTTCTTTGTCTTATCTTCTTCCTTCAACCTCAACCGACCACCTCCCTTCCTCTTTCCCCGGCGAGCACCACCAGCCAGTGGGCTCATGCGCGGCCGTGCGCTCCCTCGCACCCGCTGCAAACCAGCACAGAAACCCAATCCCACGCCTTTTTTGTTGCAACCTGGTCGCCATGGCAGCGCCCTCGCGCCCCACGCCTATCGCCATGGCCGAGCATGATGGGGGCGAGCACCGGATGCTGCGACCTGCAAGCCAAGGGGTGCAATGAGCGACGGCCGGAGTTGTGACCGACACCGCGCAAGTGGAAAATAATTGCAACTACTGACAAAAATGTTTCAATCGTAGATATTAAAGTTTCAACCATAGTTGGTTTGTGCTACTACCGATGAAGTATTTTGCTACATCCATCAAGGCAGAGCTGCGACCTAGCGATGGTGGCGATGACAATTTGCTGCAACAGTAGTTGTTTTTTTCTACTACCGACGAAGTGTTTTGCTACATCCATCAAGGCAAAGCTGCGACCTCGCGACAGCGGCGATGATGATTTGCTGCAGTCGTAATTGGTTCTTGCTACTACCGGTGAATTTTTTTGCTACATCCATCAAGGCAGAGTTGCGACCTCGCGACGGCGACGATGGTGATTTGTTGCAACCATAGTCGGTTTTGCTACGACCGGCCAAGTTTTTTGCTTCATCCATTCAACGGCGTTGATTGACTGGTGGGCGTCGTCAAAGCAATTCCGTTCAGCGAGCATCAACAGCGAGGGGCAGTGGCGGAGCTACAACCAGAGCTACATCCATCGCTGCTGAGAGCTGCAACCATAGGTGCAGCTATTGTATGGGTCGAGGCAGTGACGAGGACGGCCGGCGAGGGTGGTGACCGACGGCGAGGACGGCTGGCGAGGTGGGGACCGGCGACAAGGACGTCCGTCGGAGGGGACATGAGGCACCAAGGGGAGCAGCGTGAGACGGTGAGATGCGCAGAGCTGCATGAGCGCAAGATGCGTGAGGAGGAAAAAGATCTGGGGAGAATTGTTTTTTTGCTAGATCAAACGACTAGGAGTAGTGGCATCCTGCGGCTAGGGCGCAACCGGCCCAAACTTTGGGTTGGTGCGCCGACGCGGATCACTCGCTGAGAGAAATTGCCTAGGTCTAGGTCATCGAAGCCTCCCCCGCCAATCCGGTGTACGGCGACTGTCTCCTCTACTTTTCTTGACGAAAGATCCGAGTGGCGTCCCGGTTCCCTCTACCTCGATTGTCCCCATAATTTCTTCTTCTTGAGTTGTGGTATGTTCCGTCTATTCCATTAAGTGTTCCTCGATTCCCTCTACCTATTCCGTCATACGCATTGGTCGCGGTCTGTTCCTGAATTGCAGCCGCCTCACCCTCGCTCGGGGCGGACTCTTGCCGGATTCTCCGGTCGTGTCTAGATCTCGCTTCGCTCCACTCACCGACGATGAGGTTGATGCATAACAGGTCGATGACACCGTTGCGGTGCGTGTAGTCAGCGAAGCTCTCTCCTGCAAGGAGCATGATGATGGCGGTCATTGATTATGGTGTAGAGGAGGAGGAAATCAAAAGAAGAGTTTGTCTTGGAATTCTGGGAGCGAAGCCTAAATCCCCCCAGAATTCCTAACGCTATCCTCACACGTCTTGGAGCGGCATGGGTCTTTCTCTTCGACGACTTCTCTTGGTAAGGTCAGCGGCAATTCTATTTTGGTTGATCGCTCACCGTGTGCATGTATAGGATCACATAGAAAACATATTGTGGAGCTTAGGCTCCTGGGCATCCCCTTATCTAGCCATTCAATTCTGCATCTCGATTCGTGCAAGTGTTTTTCTCTTTTTTGTTTCTCCCATATAGAACAACATATGAACTTCAAACTTTGTAGCACAACAAAACATTCTAGCTAGAATGTGAAAAAAACTTCCA
The DNA here is from genome assembly GCF_003073215.2 of Triticum urartu. Lineage (NCBI taxonomy): Eukaryota > Viridiplantae > Streptophyta > Magnoliopsida > Poales > Poaceae > Triticum > Triticum urartu. The sequence continues at coordinate 58,559,074 of NC_053025.1, read as the reverse complement.
AATTTTTTCGTGCATCATAAATACTAAAAATATGAATTTTTAATCAAAAAAATATCATTTTGTATATTTAAGTTGGACCAAAAGATATGAAAGTTTTATCCCACATTGTAGTAAGAATGTTTTGTTGCCTGCAAAGTTTGAAGTTCATATGTTGTTTTGTTTTGAAGAAACAAAGAAGAGAAAATCTCATGTACTAAGTTTGTTGTGTAGCACAGATCTCAAAGCAACATTGAAGGGTAAGGACAAGAGGTTTCTAGAAGCCCGAGCTTAAAAAATCCACGTCCATCACTGGATTGTTGCGTCACTAGACCGCAACAACGAGAGATATCACGTAGGTCTGCTCGTGGAGTTGACATCCGCCCATGGAACAGGCCCCTCCCGCGTCGGCCCTCGTTTGATGCAACACGTCGTGCTAGCCATGTTCATGCCGGTGGCAGCCTCTTCTCCGGCGATGGTGACGGAGGCAGATCATGATCCACAAATCTTTGGCTCGAGTCACTAGTAAGGAATCAACGACGGGTGTGGTCGTGTCAACGTCCTCTACGAGAATCTCGCGCGCTCAGTGTACCAATAGCCGCGGCTGAGGGTTGGTGGGGCATCATCGCGTGTGTCTCTACATGAGGCCATGAGTGGTCTCTGCCGTCGCAGTCTTTGATCGGGCTTCTGGACCGCCTCGATATGATGCACCTTTGGTCGTGACCCTCTCTATGGGTTTGGCTGCTAGCCTGCTACTCATGGTCAGGTGGAATTCAGCACATCATCGTCTGTAGCACCGAAACCCAGTCATACCCACTGGCAAAAGAACAAGAGGAAGAAACCTCACAATGTCGGGGCTCCGACGGTCCCTCCCCCCGCGCTGTCGTCTGCATTGCTCACTCCTGGTGTGGTGACACCTCCGGTACCAGCTCAGACCATTGGTCACGCTCCATCTTCTCATGTTCATACATCCAAGGCACTCGTGAAAAGTAAGAAAACAAACATGTGTTGTCTCAAGTGTAAAAAAGATGATCATTTGTTGAGGGGTTGCACTACTATCGTCGCATCTGCAATAACATTTTGCATCCATTTTACCATTCTCCCATTGCTCTTGTGTTCTTCATATTGCAAGAAGGTAGCAACCACATAATCGGGAGTCATGGTCTTGAAACGATGCTCACACCTTGTGTCCCAAACCATCTGATCATGGTAAGATGAGAGAGCGATCAACAACTTGTCAACAAGGTACCAGTTTGTCATGTTGAAGCCATCTTGAGTCTTGTCACAATCGAAGCACTCAATTTCTACAGCAAGGGCCTTGATGTTGGGTTTCGTAGTAATTTCAAAAAAATTCCTACGCACATGCAAGATCATGGTGATGCATAGCAACAAGAGGGGAGAGTGTTGTCTACGTACCCACGCAGACCGACTGTGGAAGCGTTGACACAACGTAGAGGAAGTAGTCGTACGTCTTCACGATCCAACCGATCAAGCACCGAAACTACGGCACCTCCGAGTTCGAGCACAGGTTCAGCTCGATGACGATCCCCAGACTCCGATCCAGCAAAGTGTCGGGGAAGAGTTCCGTCAGCACGACGGCGTGGTGACGATCTTGATGTACTACAGCAGCAGGGCTTCGCCTAAACTCCGCTACAGTATTATCGAGGACTATGGTGGCTGGGGGCGCCGCACACGGCTAAGGAATAGATCACGTGGATCAACTTGTGTGTCCTTTGGGGTGCCCTGCCTCTGTATATAAAGGACTAGAGGGGGGAGGCTGGCCGGCCAAGGGAGGGCGCGCCAGGAGAGTCCTACTCCCTCTGGGAGTAGGATTCCCCCCCCCCCAATCCTAGCTGGAATAGGATTCCTTGAGGGGGGGGGAAGAGAGAGAGGGGGTCGGCCACCTCTCCTAGTCCTAATAGGACTAGGGGAAGGGGGAGGCGCACAGCCACCTTGGGCTGCCCCTTTCTCCTTTCCACTAAAGCCCACTAAGGCCCATATAGCTCCCGGGGGGTTCCGGTAACCTCCCAGTACTCCGGTAAAATCCCGATTTCACCCGGAACACTTCCAATATCCAAACATGGGCTTCCAATATATCAATCTTTATGTCTCGACCATTTCGAGAATCCTCGTCATGTCCGTGATCACATCCGGGACTCTGAACAACCTTCGGTACATCAAAATGCATAAACTCATAATATAACTGTCATCGTAACCTTAAGCGTGCGGACCCTATGGGTTCGAGAACAATGTAGACATGACCGAGACATGTCTCCGGTCAATAACCAATAGCGGGACATGGATGCCCATATTGGCTCCTACATATTCTACGAAGATCTTTATCGGTCAGACCGCATAACAACATATGTTGTTCCCTTTGTCATCGGTATGTTACTTGCCCGAGATTCGATCGTCGGTATCCAATACCTAGTTCAATCTCGTTACCGGCAAGTCTCTTTACTCGTTCCGTAATACATCATTTCACAACTAACATATTAGTTGTAATGCTTGCAAGGCTTATGTGATGTGCATTACCGAGAGGGCCCAGAGATACCTCTCCGACAATCGGAGTGACAAATCCTAATCTCGAAATACGCCAACCCAACATGTACCTTTGGAGACACCTGTAGTACTCCTTTATAATCACCCAGTTACGTTGTGACGTTTGGTAGTACCCAAAGTGTTCCTCCGGTAAACGGGAGTTGCATAATCTCACTCATAGTTATAGGAACATGTATAAGTCATGAAGAAAGCAATAGCAACATACTAAACGATTCGGGTGCTAAGCTAATGGAATGGGTCATGTCAAATCAGATCATTCAACTAATGATGTGACCTCGTTATCAAATAACAACATTTTCATGGTAGGAACATAACCATCTTTGATTAAAGCTAGTCAAGTAGAGGCATACTAGTGACACTCTGTTTGTCTATGTATTCACACATGTATTATGTTTCCGGTTAATACAATTCTAGCATGAATAATAAACATTTATCATGATATAAGGAAATAAATAATAACTTTATTATTGCCTCTAGGGCATATTTCCTTCAGTCTCCCACTTGCACTAGAGTCAATAATCTAGATTACACAGTAATGATTCTAACACCCATGGAGCCTTGGTGCTGATCATGTTTTGCTCGTGGAAGAGGCTTAGTCAACGGGTCTGCAACATTCAGATCCGTATGTATCTTGCAAATCTCTATGTCTCCCACCTGGACTAGATCCCGGATGGAATTGAAGCGTCTCTTGATGTGCTTGGTTCTCTTGTGAAATCGGGATTCCTTTGCCAAGGCAATTGTACCAGTATTGTCACAAAAGATTTTCATTGGACCCGATGCACTAGGTATGACACCTAGATTGGATATGAACTCCTTCATCCAGACTCCTTCATTTGCTTCTTCCGAAGTAGCTATGTATTCCGCTTCACACATAGATCCCACCACGACGCTTTGTTTAGAACTGCACCAACTGACAGCTCCACCGTTTAATGTAAACACATATCCGGTTTGAGATTTAGAATCGTCCGGATCAGTGTCAAAGCTCGCATCAACGTAACCATTTACGATGAGCTCTTTGTCACCTCCATAAACGAGAAACATATCCTTAGTCCTTTTCAGGTATTTCAGGATGTTCTTGACCGCTGTCCAGTGATCCACTCCTGGATTACTTTGGTACCTCCCTGCTAGACTTATAGCAAGGCACACATCAGGTCTGGTACACAGCATTGCATACATGATAGAGCCTATGGCTGAAGCATAGGGAACATCTTTCATTTTCTCTCTATCTTCTACAGTGGTCGAGCATTGAGTCTTACTCAACTTCACACCTTGTAACACAGGCAAGAACCCTTTCTTGGCTTGATCCATTTTGAACTTCTTTAAAACTTTGTCAAGGTATGTGCTTTGTGGAAGTCCAATTAAGCGTCTTGATCTATCTCTATAGATCTTAATGCCTAATATGTAAGCAGCTTCACCGAGGTCTTTCATTGAAAAACTCTTATTCAAGTATCCCTTTATGCTATCCAGAAATTGTATATCATTTCCAATTAGTAATATGTCATCCACATATAATATCAGAAATGCTACAGAGCTCCCACTCACTTTCTTGTAAATACAGGCTTCTCCAAAAGTCTATATAAAACCAAATGCTTTGATCACACTATCAAAGCGTTTATTCCAACTCCGAGAGGCTTGCACCAGTCCATAAATGGATCGCTGGAGCTTGCACACTTTGTTAGCTTCCTTTGGATCGACAAAACCTTCCGGTTGCATCATATACAACTCTTCTTCCAGAAATCCATTTAGGAATGCAATTTTGACATCCATCTGCCAAATTTCATAATCATAAAATGCGGCAATCGCTAACATGATTCAGACAGACTTAAGCATCGCTACAGGTGAGAAAGTCTCATCGTAGTCAACCCCTTGAACTTGTCGAAAACCTTTCGCGACAAGTCGAGCTTTGTAGACAGTAACATTACCATCAGCGTCAGTCTTCTTCTTGAAGATCCATTTATTCTCAATTGCTTGCCGATCATCGGGCAAGTCAACCAAAGTCCATACTTTGTTCTCATACATGGATCCCATCTCAGATTTCATGGCTTCAAGCCACTTTGCGGAATCTGGGCTCACCATCGCTTCTTCATAGTTCGTAGGTTCATCATGATCTAGTAGCATGACTTCCAGAACAGGATTACCGTACCACTCTGGTGCGGATCTTACTCTGGTTGATCTACGAGGTTCAGTAGTATCTTGATCTGAAGTTTCATGATCATTATCATTAGCTTCCTCACTAACTGGTGTAGGTGTCACTGAAACAGTTTTCTGTGATGTACTACTTTCCAGTAAGGGAGCAGGTACAGTTACCTCGTCAAGTTCTACTTTCCTCCCACTCACTTCTTTCGAGAGAAACTCCTTCTCTAGAAAGGATCCATTCTTAGCAACGAATGTCTTGCCTTCGGATCTGTGATAGAAGGTGTACCCAACAGTCTCCTTTGGGTATCCTATGAAGACACATTTCTCCGATTTGGGTTCGAGCTTATCAGGTTGAAGCTTTTTCACATAAGCATCGCAGCCCCAAACTTTAAGAAACGACAACTTTGGTTTCTTGCCAAACCATAGCTCATAAGGTGTCGTCTCAACGGATTTTGATGGTGCCCTATTTAACGTGAATGCGGCAGTCTCTAAAGCATAACCCCAAAACGATAGCGGTAAATCAGTAAGAGACATCATAGATCGCACCATATCTAGTAAAGTATGATTACCACGTTCGGACACACCATTACGCTGTGGTGTTCCGGGTGGCGTGAGTTGCGAAATTATTCCACAGTTTTTCAAATGTACACCAAACTCGTAACTCAAATATTCTCCTCCACGATCAGATCGTAGAAACTTTATTTTCTTGTTACGATGATTTTCAACTTCACTCTGAAATTCTTTGAACTTTTCAAGTGTTTCAGACTTATGTTTCATTAAGTAGATATACCCATATCTGCTTAAATCATCTGTGAAGGTGAGAAAATAACGATATCCGCCACGAGCCTCAATATTCATCGGACCACATACATCGGTATGTATGATTTCCAATAAATCTGTTGCTCTCTCCATAGTACCGGAGAACGGTATTCTAGTCATCTTGCCCATGAGGCACGGTTCGCAAGTACCAACTGATTCATAATCAAGTGGTTCCAAAAGTCCATCAGTATGGAGTTTCTTCATGCGCTTTACACCGATATGACCTAAACGACAGTGCCACAAATAAGTTGCACTTTCATTATCAACTCTGCATCTTTTGGCTTCAACATTATGAATATGTGTACTACTACTATCGAGATTCAATAAGAATAGACCACTTTTCAAGGGTGCATGACCATAAAAGATATTACTCATATAAATAGAACAACCATTATTCTCTGATTTAAATGAATAACCGTCTCGCATTAAACAAGATCCAGATATAATGTTCATGCTCAACGCTGGCACCAAATAACAATTATTTAGGTCTAATACTAATCCCGAAGGTAGATGTAGAGGTAGCGTGCCGACCGCGATAACATCGACTTTGGAACCGTTTCCCACGCGCATCGTCACCTCGTCCTTCGCTAGTGTTCGCTTAATCCGTAGTCCCTGTTTCGAGTTGCAAATATTAGCAACAGAACCAGTATCAAATACCCAGGTGCTACTGTGAGCTCTAGTAAGGTAAACATCAATAACATGTATATCACATATACCTTTGTTCACCTTTCCATCCTTCTTATCCGCCAAATACTTGGGGCAGTTCCGCTTCCAGTGACCAGTCTGCTTGCAGTAGAAGCACTCAGTTTCAGGCTTAGGTCCAGACTTGGGTTTCTTCTCCTGAGCAGCAACTTGCTTGCTGTTCTTCTTGAAGTTCCCCTTCTTCTTCCCTTTGCCCTTTTTCTTGAAACTAGTGGTCTTGTTAACCATCAACACTTGATGCTCCTTCTTGATTTCTACCTCCGCAGCTTTCAGCATTGCGAAGAGGTCGGGAATAGTCTTGTTCATCCCTTGCATATTATAGTTCATCACGAAGCTCTTGTAGCTTGGTGGCAGTGATTGGAGAATTCTGTCAATGACGCAATCATCCAGAAGATTAACTCCCAATTGAATCAAGTGATTATTATACCCAGATATTTTGAGTATATGCTCACTGACAGAACTGTTCTCCTCCATCTTGCAGCTATAGAACTTATTGGAGACTTCATATCTCTCAATCCGGGCATTTGCTTGAAATATTAACTTCAACTCCTGGAACATCTCATATGCTCCATGACGTTCAAAACGTCGTTGAAGTCCCGATTCTAAGCCGTAAAGCATGGCACACTGAACTATCGAGTAGTCATCAGCTTTGCTCTGCCAGACGTTCATAACATCTGGTGTTGCTCCAGCAGCAGGCCTGGCACCTAGCGGTGCTTCCAGGACGTAATTCTTCTGAGCAGCAATGAGGATAATCCTCAAGTTACGGACCCAGTCCGTATAATTGCTACCATCATCTTTCAACTTTGCTTTCTCAAGGAACGCATTAAAATTCAACGGAACAACAGCACGAGCCATCTATCTACAATCAACATAAACAAGCAAGATACTATCAGGTACTAAGTTCATGATAAGTTTAAGTTCAATTAATCAAATTACTTAAGAACTCCCACTTAGATAGACATCCCTCTAATCCTCTAAGTGATCACGTGATCCAAATCAACTAAACCATAACCGATCATCACGTGAGATGGAGTAGTTTTCAATGGTGAACATTGTTATGTTGATCATATCTACTATATGATTCATGCTCGACCTTTCGGTCTCCGTGTTCCGAGGCCATATCTGCATATGCTAGGCTCGTCAAGTTTAACCTGAGTATTCTACGTGTGCAAAACTGTCTTGCACCCGTTGTAGATGGACGTAGAGCTTATCACACCCGATCATCACTTGGTGTCTGGGCACGACGAACTTTGGCAATGGTGCATACTCAGGGAGAACACTTCTTGATAATTTAGTGAGAGATCATCTTATAATGCTACCGTCAATCAAAGCAAGATAAGATGCATAAAAAGATAAACATCACATGCAATCAATATAAATGATATGATATGGCCATCATCATCTTGTGCTTGTGATCTCCATCTCCGAAGCACCGTCATGATCACCATCGTCACCGGCGCGACACCTTGATCTCCATCGTAGCATCGTTGTCGTCTCGCCAATCTTATGCTTCCACGACTATCACTACCATTTAGTAATAAAGTAAAGCATTACATTGCGATTGCATTGCATACAATAAAGCGACAACCATATGGCTCCTGCCAGTTGCTGATAACTCGGTTACAAAACATGATCATCTCATACGATAAAATTCAGCATCATGCCTTGACCATATCACATCACAACATGCCCTGCAAAAACAAGTTAGACGTCCTCTACTTTGTTGTTGCAAGTTTTACGTGGCTGCTACGGGCTTAAGCAAGAACCAATCTCACCTACGCATCAAAACCACAATGATAGTTTGTCAAATAGACTCTGTTTTAACCTTCGCAAGGACCGGGCGTAGCCACACTTGGTTCAACTAAAGTTGGAGAGACAGTCGCCCGCAAGCCACCTATGTGCAAAGCACGTCGGGGGAACCGGTCTCGCGTAAGCGTACGCGTAATGTTGGTCCGGGTCGTCTCGTCCAACAATGCCGTCGAACCAAAGTATGACATGCTGGTAGGTAGTATGACTTATATCGCCCACAACTCACTTGTGTTCTACTCGTGCATATAACATCAACATAAATAACCTAGGCTCGGATGCCACTGTTGGGTTCCGTAGTAATTTCAAAAAATTTCCTACGCACATGCAAGATCATGGTGATGCATAGCAACGAGAGGGGAGAGTGTTGTCTACGTACCCACGCAGACCGACTGCGGAAGCATTGACACAACATAGAGGAAGTAGTCGTACGTCTTCACGATCCAATCGATCAAGCACCGAAACTACGGCACCTCCGAGTTCGAGCACACGTTCAGCTCGATGACGATCCCCGGACTCCGATCCAGCAAAGTGTCGGGGAAGAGTTCCGTCAGCACGACGGCGTGGTGATGATCTTGATGTACTGCAGCAGCAGGGCTTCGCCTAAACTCCGCTACAGTATTATCGAGGACTATGGTGGCTGGGGGCGCCGCACACGGCTAAGGAATAGATCACGTGGATCAACTTGTGTGTCCTTTGGGGTGCCCTGCCTCTGTATATAAAGGACTAGAGGGGGGAGGCTGGCCGGCCAAGGGAGGGCGCGCCAGGAGAGTCCTACTCCCTCTGGGAGTAGGATCCCCCCCCCCCAATCCTAGTTGGAATAGGATTCCTTGAGGGGGGGAAAGAGAGAGAGGGGGCCGGCCACCTCTCCTAGTCCTAATAGGACTAGGGGAAGGGGGGAGACGCACAGCCACCTTGGGCTGCCCCTTTCTCCTTTCCACTAAAGCCCACTAAGGCCCATATAGCTCCCGGGGGGTTCCGGTAACCTCCCGGTACTCCGGTAAAATCCCGATTTCACCCGGAACACTTCCGATATCCAAACATAGGCTTCCAATATATCAATCTTTACGTCTCGACCATTTCGAGACTCCTCGTCATGTCCGTGATCACATCCGGGACTCCGAACAACCTTCGGTACATCAAAATGCATAAACTCATAATATAACTGTCATCGTAACCTTAAGCGTGCGGACCCTAAGGGTTTGAGAACAATGTAGACATGACCGAGACACGTCTCCGGTCAATAACCAATAGCGGAACCTGGATGCTCATATTGGCTTCTACATATTCTACGAATATCTTTGTCGGTCAGACCGCATAACAACATACGTTGTTCCCTTTGTCATCGGTATGTTACTTGCCCGAGATTCGATCGTCGGTATCTCAATACCTAGTTCAATCTCGTTACCGGCAAGTCTCTTTACTCGTTCTGTAATACATCATTTCACAACTAACATATTAGTTGTAATGCTTGCAAGGCTTATGTGATGTGCATTACCGAGAGGGCCCAGAGATACCTCTCCGACAATCGGAGTGACAAATCCTAATCTCGAAATACGCCAACCCAACATGTACCTTTGGAGACACCTGTAGTACTCCTTTATAATCACCCAGTTACGTTGTGACGTTTGGTAGTACCCAAAGTGTTCCTCCGGTAAACGGGAGTTGCATAATCTCATAGTTATAGGAACATGTATAAGTCATGAAGAAAGCAATAGCAACATACTAAACGATCGGGTGCTAAGCTAATGGAATGGGTCATGTCAATCAGATCATTCAACTAATGATGTGACCTCGTTAATCAAATAACAACACTTTGTTCATGGTCAGGAAACATAACCATCTTTGATTAACAAGCTAGTCAAGTAGAGGCATACTAGTGACACTAAGTTTGTCTATGTATTCACACATGTATTATGTTTCCGGTTAATACAATTCTAGCATGAATAATAAACATTTATCATGATATAAGGAAATAAATAATAACTTTATTATTGCCTCTAGGGCATATTTCCTTCACTTGATACGTTCATGAAGACGTTGAGGTGACTCGTCCTTTTCCATACAAAAGTAATGCAACTCACTCTTAACTCTCTCATATCTTGATTGTTGAAGATCAGTACTATCGTTGTTGGTCACCACAAGGTTAACCCATAGTTGTTTAGCACTTGTGAGATTAAGATACTGTCTCCTCTCATTCTCCAAGAGACCCTTCCTTATTAGCATACATCTGGATGAGTTAAGGTGTCTATCGTAGACCTCTTGTAGTGTAAGATCATTTGTGTTTTTTAAGAAAAGGAGGATGACCCCCGGCCTCTGCATCTGGGAGATGCATACGGCCACTTTATTGATTATTCTCAGGACCTTACAAAGTATTACAACAATGAGTCTGAATCCACCATCTTGGCAACACATGCCGCTACTTCTATCCAAAATGATGAAGGGGTGCTAGCTGGGCCACTACCCAAACCACTCACCTAAGCCTAACATCAAAAGTCGGAAACCGAAACCTATTCGGAAGCCCCAGCCGAGCCACATACCGGGTCTGGGGCACAATCCAGTCAGACGCACTCGTGTGTCGTCACCGCCATCTTCCACAGGTCCATCTTCAGATCATATTGAGGCTTCTACCTTGACTGGCCACTCTGCCATCGATGTCACCATGACGCCAGACAGCAACCTCCTCCTGCGCGAGTCCATCTCCGTGCATCGGGCGGCGAGCCTCCACAGCGCCATGGCGCCGATCTTCGCCGCCATCAATGAGTGAGATGAAGTACCGCTCCACCACGGCATGTACAAGGTGAGGAAGGGCGAGGTCCCCATCGGAGACACGGCCGAAAGAGAAGCACCGCAGCCCCGAGACACTGCCCGGAGCTGCGACGCAGTAGTCAGGCGGGCCGCCACCAGGAACCAGACAAGCTTGCCATGCACACCCAGCATCCCCATGCCCAAGTCGGCGCCTTCAAGAAGGTGACGACGTTGTGGCGCCGCCACCGCTTAGCCACCGGGGCTAGGATTTTCACCCGGGCGCAGGGGAAGGGGGTAGGCAGGGGAGGTTTAGCCTCGGCGCTACCACCAAGGAGGGAATGGCGTCCGGGACGCCATCGACGCCGTGACCGCCACCGGCGGCCAAGGGTTTCCCCCGGCCAAGCGCCCTGCCTCCACCACCGAACCAGCCACAACATCAGCAGGCGTGTGTACGCTGGAGATCCAGGCCGGCCAGAGGTCATGCATCACGAGCAGACCAGGATCGCCTCCGATCTGACGAGGGGAGCCCGGGGCCTCCCCGCGCCATGACCTGCACCCACCGGGACCTCGCTGCCCGCGCAGCCGAGGGGATCCGGCCTACCTCACCGACGAGCACTCCCCGCCGCCGGAGGAGCGCCGGGATTATAGTTGTTCTCCACAATATCCCACATCTCATCAAAGGTAAACCTAAGATGATCTTGCATCAAAATATTTCATGAGAAATGTTTGTCTTGTCATCAAACAAAGGAGGAATTTCAGAGAGGTTATACTTAGGTTTCTCAATTTTAGGTTTTGGCTAAATCCATCCATACCTGATGGGGTTTGCACCTGAAGGTTGGGTGGGAGGAGAAATGACTTGTGTTGGCCTCCAATGGTGTATCTCCTATGTTGGTGATAGGCACACTACTTTGGATCAATGCAACCATCCTTACTTCCACCCTTAGATCAATTTGAGCTTCTAGTTCAAGTTTTCATTTGGCTAGCTCTTTAGGTAGATTCTCAGAGCTAAATATCTATCATCTTTAGATGAGGAGTTACCTAGATTCGTGGGGGTTAACAAGGACCTTATTCCTACCTTCGACCGTCTCTCCCTAGGGTAGTTAACCCACAAGAATAGAGCACAAGGATCTGATACCAATTGAAAGGATCGAGATGGACCTACAGGAGGGTGAATGCATACAATTATAAATTTTAATTACTACTTAGCTATTTTAGGAAATATATGGAATGTGAAAGTGAGGCTAACAATTGCAAAGGTGATTCTAGTGCCAACAATAAGATGAACAATAACAAATTATTATATCAAGTAAATGACAAGGAGACAAAGTAACCACAAGTAAGAAGGTTAGGGATAACTAGAACTCCGGGATAAGGATGTATCCCGATGTTCACTTTCTTGGAGGAAAGCTAGTCACCGTTGGAGGGATGGGTGTTACACAAAGGCAGATCAACACCACGAAGGCTCACCCTGTTGCCCTTGAGTATCACAACGAATGTGATACTCCACTAGTGGTAGACCTTCGTGGTCTCCAAACCTTCACAAGCTTTTTGGGGTGAATCACAACAACTGATTCCTCTCTCAAGAACTTCTACCGCATAGGAGTCTCCAACCTCCAAGGATAACTAAGTGAAAAATTATAAGACTTGCTCAAATCATGATTTTCTTTGGTCAAACGAGGCAAAGGGAGTGGATCTATCACTCAGTGGAATTTCTCTCAAGAATTCTGACGAATGTCTCTGGGATCTAAGATTTGCGGAAAGGGAGAGTGAGATCTACTATGGGATTACTCGTATGTCTATCGACAATGGGTTGACCACCTTATTTTGGAAAGTCCTGTGACTTGACCAAATCCTCATGGACTTGTATCCGTGCACCTTCTCTTATACGCAGCTAAAGGGTGCCTCTGTTAATGAAATTTCTGAGGATCTCCATTGTCCATGCTGGATTCCATGTTTCGTTGTCACTGCAGGCTAGGGATGCATTGCAAGAACTACATCAAATGTACAAAAATATTAGGCCAGATGATGCAGCGAGGGATGTCTGGACTTGCCCGGGGACCCAAGTACATGTCTGCAAATTTTTACGAGTTTTACTTCAATGATGTTGACGCCGATGAGTCCTTCTCGTGGATCTAGAAATCGAGATGCACAATGAAACTAAAAGTGTTTGCTTGGCTTATCCTAGCTGAAAGGATTAACACAAAGAACATGCTACGTAGGAGACACTACCATGTAGACGATGATGCTAATTGTGTGTTGTGCAATTGAATTGTTGAAGAAACTGTTGAACATATGTTCTTCACATGCCCCTTCAGTAAAGATTATTGGAGTGTAGTGGGTATGAATTTTGATGGGACTAGCAATCGCCTCAGCCTAGATCACATGTCCAGGGAGGCTGGATGCGTCCAATGTTTACGGAAACGCTATTGACGGCTGCATGGAGTATTTGGAAAGAGCATAACGGGAAGAACTTCAAGAGAATCCCCCCAGCACTGGATCATGGAAAGAATAGGTCCAGGGAGGACATATATATATATATATCCCTTCTTGCTCATAGGGTTAAATCCTCTCTGGTTCCTTTTGTTGAATCCTTTTCTAGTTCTTTGATCTAACTTATGCTTTGTTCCTTACCCTTGTTCTGTGTTGCTCCTTGGCACACTAATTCCCATATTGGCGTTAGGTTCCTTGGAGGGGCTATGGCTAGTGGCCAAAAACATGTAAATCCCTGTGATTATTTGCTGTTAATATAAATTCAGTGGGACCTTTCCCACTGTGAGTTCATGTTCAAAAAAAAGAGTGAGATGGAGCACTTGTGTTCTTGGGGTTTTTTGAATGAAGTGGTTGACCCTCTACCGAAGTGGTAGAGGGGTATATATAGATCACAAGAAAAGGAGCCATTTGAGCCATTTGTTGTAGGTGCCCGAACATCCAGGTAGCAACCCAGATGATTCGGGTGAAGCCTGGATGTCCGTGGGTACTCGCAAGATCCGGCCTAGTCAACCACTGTGAGGCAGGAGGCATTGTAGTCGAAAGAAATGGTTTTTTGTTTGATCATCCGGTCAAGGCGCCCAGAATGGCCCGGACGACAGGTATGATCTGGCTACGGTTGAAACCTTTCATCGTGGGTAGTGAGTTGCTCGGATGATCTGAGACGAAGTACGGTACGTCCGAGGCACCCCAAATGAAAATACTCTCTAGATAGGCGTTCGAGCAGCGCTTTCGGGCTGTTGTCGGGTGTCTAGGTTGGACCTTGGATGATCTGGCTCTGATGTTCTTTTTATGTTAGCTCCTGGTGGCCTATCCAAACGTCTGGGACGCCATCCAGATGATCCAGGTAGCAACCAGATGATCCGGTTGTGAATGTAAGGTGGCTATTTTGGCTAAATATTTATGGCGGGTGGTTTTGTCTAAGACTTTTTAGGAAGTATATGAGTAGTATTGACGTAGTGAAAATGTTGAGTTGAGCAAACCTTTCACGGTCCCCTTTGATCCCCTCTTAATAGTGTGGATCCCTATAATTCAAAGATTAACCCAAAAAACTACGCTTCTTTTATAGTTTTCACCATGCTTGGGTTATACACATTTTTGGTGGATCCTATCCGTACACAAAGATGCCAAAGGGACTAATAACATGTATATTCACTTAACAAACATAATTACCCCCTAGCTATATGTATATTGGCATTAACATCAAATATCACTAAGGGCATGATTGCACTTTCAGTATGGTATCTGCGGTGATGCGTCAGTCTGGGGTCGGTTATTGGCGAGTGGTGTCGTGGGATCAGAGCACTCTGGCATGGGGCGGCGCCAGACAAGTCAAGTTGGTCGTCCTCTCGGGACCGGGGCGAAAGATGCCCGCTCCTCTATCGGATATGTCTTCTCTCTCGGATGTCGATTAGGACGTCAAACATGCTTCTGGCGGTCATGGTGTCGATACGACAAAATGTTGCTCTTGAGTGAAGTTGTAATGAGGTCGAGGTCGTCGGGCCGTGAGCGCGGATGACGATGTACGATGACGCCGACCTCCTCGGTGATGTACCTTTTCTGTTTGTGTTGTGTTTGCTTGGCCTTTTGACGATTTTGTAGGTCTTGTGGTGGTTTAGATCTGGTTTAGTTATGTAACATCCCAATTTTATTAATTTGGATGTTAATAGAATCATTCAATGCATATCATATTTCTTTGCATTTTGGAGTTTTTGAAATATTCAAATAATAGTTTTCCCACCCGAGAAAAACAATGAGAGGGGATAAGATGACTTCCTCAAAATATAAAAAGAGTGGGAAATTTTATTTTGAATATTACTTTAAGTTTTGGAGTTGTTTGGTATTTATTTTATTTGCGAAAAGTGCATTAGTTGCATTAGGAAAATTATTTTCAAATTGTTCTGTGCTTAAGTTAATGTTCGTTAGGCTCTAAATATTATGTAGTTATTTTAGAAATTTATTTGGTGTTTTTAGAAATTCTTTTGAATTAGTTGTGAGCACTTAGTCTCCAGTTAAAAAAACACGCACGCAGCCTGGACCGAAACCAGGTTCGGCCAAGGAGCGCCCGACCGGCCCATCTGGCCATTTCGGCCCAAGGCCGCCGCGCACCCGAATTTCCCCGCACCGGTCGACCGCCCGCAGCCCCCCTCGCTCGCTAACGCCGCCGCCACTAACTGGTGGGCCCCGCTCCACCTCATCTCGCCCAACCTCCCGCTTTCCCCGCTCGGGTGAGCTCGCCGCCGCGCTCCCGCAACCGCCGGGCGAGGCCCTCGTGGATAATGCATATCCGCGGCACCCGCATGCCCTCCCCTCGCCTATAAATGCCCCGAGCTCCCCTCTGTCGACCTCGCCGTCCCGCTTCTCCCCACGCCGCTCACATCGCCGTGCTGCCCGTTCGCATCTCGCCGGAGCCGCGTACCTCGCCGGAGCAGTTCGTCGCCCGTAGACCTCTCCGGCCCTTCCTTTTCTGTAAAACTTCTTAGCCCGCCGAGGCGCATCCTTTTGACACTATTTTTGCCCCTAGGTCCTGTCGGAGACGCCGCACCGTCGACGCCGGAGCCGCCGGAGCACCGAAGGCCGCCGTCTTCCCCCGTTCGGACACCGCCGACGCACCCCGACCCCACCATCCGGACGCCCTCGACGCGCCGCACCTCCCCGTCTTCTTCCCCGTCGACGAGGACCACCACAGCCGCCGCCCCCTCCGTCACCGACGCCGCGCCGCCGTCCTCTGCTCGTCGCCGACGTCGCCAGCAGCTATAAGCCGCCACACCTCCCCTCGTTCGTAGATCGAAGATCCACGGCCCAGATTAGATTAGGTCCAGTTTTTTTATTATTTCGTGAAAGGGTACGTGGTTAACCGCGGTTCCCTTAGACCGTGCGGTTTATTTAAACCGAGCGTCGGTTTTCTTTATTTAGCCACCGTCGTTGTTTTTTTTCTTATTTGGCGACTGTTCACGGTATAGTCTCTGCAGCGGACGCTGCTCGGCCAGCTAGGAGCCACCACGTGGCCAGGGACCTGTTTGCGGTAGTTTTTCTTCACCATTTAATCCCTGTAAACAGCAGATTAGTCCCTGATCTTAGATTAGCCATAACTTTTTAACCGTAGATCCAAACTCGATGAAACCAGCGGCAAATTCTTTGTATTGTTTAGATCTATCCAGTAGCATAGTTTTTGCAAACTTTTGTCAGATTCAAATTTGAATTTATTCAGATTTGAATTCGTACTTCAAATAGCCATATCTCCCAAACCGTAGCTCCGATTAAGTTGATTCCTTTTGCATGTTGTCACCGTAGCAAAGCCCTATCCCCTGGACTTTTGTCACAATAAATTTTTTTCACACACTAGAATCTGCCCTTTAATATTTTTACTAGTATGCATAGTATGCGCTATATTTCACATCACTCTTTGAACCTTAGGCCTATGTTGTTTTGCACTTAGAGTATTTCCGTAGTAGCTTAGTGTGTTGTATGTTCATTTGGTTTTTCCGAGACTTTTTTCTATGCATGTTCTTCTGGCCTCTGGAATGTTGCTTATGTTTGTTTATCTTCTTTGCGATAGATTGCCCGGAGTGCGAAGCAGAATATTATCAGTCTTTAGAATTCAACCAGCGGTACCAAGGCAAGTTGCATCATGATCATGTTTCATTACCTATGTTTTTATTATGCACTTAGTTCTTTGCGGTAGGACTGCATGGTAGGAAACTAGTGCCACATGACTTTGCTTTTCACCCAGTAGTTCATTGAGGTAGGTCTGAACCATATAACTTTGTCACCATTGTTTTACTTTATGTTGCTATGCTAAGTAGACGTGGATTGGGGAGTGATCATTGTAAAGTTTGAGTGACAATGTAGTAAATAAGACCTAAGTTAAATAATGAACTACCTGGGCGGAAACTTGTGGGAATGGTGGCGAAGTACAGTGGGGCACGCATGGGAAATCCATGGTGGTGCACCACTAGTGGACCGTCCGCTCAGGCTCAAAGAGATCAATCGTATTCCCATGTCTAGAAGCTTACTGTGCAGCCACAGGCCAATATGGGCTCTGGCTTAGTTGAGTAGTTAGTGTGACCTCTTCCGGGAGGGGCTAGCAGATGTAGAATGATGTAGGTGTACCGGCCTATCCGTGGGTTAAGGGGGAACATTTTCGAAAGGCTATGTCTCAATCTTCCGATCATGGAGGTGGTCGAGTCTTGTGGGGAAAAGTGCACAATCTCTGCCGAGTTTTCAACCTAATCGATTAGCCGTGTCCCCGGTTACGGACCACTTGAGCATCTAGTAGTGGAAATGCCGGGAGATCTCCTCACCTTTAACTAAACAATTGGGTTTTAAATGAAACTTGGGGACGGATGGAGTTGGATTTGCCAACTCATCCTATGCAAATGTGTAGTAGTAGAATAACAATCTTTTCTAATAGGGAAAAACTAGCTTTATGCAAAAACTAAACTTAGAGCTTTCCACCAGCCAAACTGCATGTAAAAGTAGGTTCATTACACTATGATGTGACTTGCCAGTACATTCAATGTACTGACCCATTTGGCTGCAACTTATCACGTTGCAGATATATCCGACGAGGATTAAGGTGCGATAGGTCGATGTTCTACACTCAACCTTGCTCGTGGAGTTGGACTCATTTACTTCTTTGCTTCCACAGTATTTGCTTATTGGCTCTATGCCCTATTTTGTAATAAATGTATTGCTCCTGGGCTATCGATGTAATAAAGAGATGTGAATTATTTCTGTTATTTCATCGCGTACTGTGTGTGCTAGCAAGTCGATTCAGGGACTAGCACGGTAAGCACAGAGACTTCGACTCTTACCGAGTCGGGTCGCTACAAGATGGTATCAGAGCCAGGTTGACTGTAGGATGCGACCCCTAGAAATGGAGAAAAGCCATAGGATAAAAACTATATTTTTCATTTTTCGCATATATCCTTTGGTCTCGTACCTTCTCTGCTTCAATACTAATTTCTTCTCTTTTTCAAAATGTAGATGTCGTCCGCCCTTGTTGAGTTCGAGCAGCCCGATGAGACCATGCCCTTTGGAAGGCAGCTGGTGAAGATCACGAAGCACCTGAAGATTGGGCTTCCCACATTCACTGGAACCTTCACAGCCACCCTGCCCGAGGAGACACGTTGGAGGATCGATGCTCATATCCCCGGACGCATCCTCGGAAACCGCACCAAGCCCATTGATTTCCATGTGGATACCGCAACATGGGGCTTGGGCAGGGGTATCGCTGCTCACATTGCTCTCGGACGCATTCGGGAGGTGTATGACGAAGACCTCAAGAGGACCTCCTTCGTGATGTACGGACGCCGTGACGCAGATGGAGATGTGGTGCGTACCCTGGAGGACGAGACGATAGCATCCCATATCCAGGACATGGAGGAGCACATTCGTATGATGGAGCTGGAGCTGTCCGATAACATGGTCGTCATCAAGAACCTCATGACCCGCAAGGCCGAGCTAGAGGAGGAGCTCCAGGACGCTCGCATCGAGCACGAAGGAGAGCTGGACGCACTGCAGGATAAGATAGACGACCTGAAGCTTGAGCTCGAGGAGGCCGAGGAGAAGCTGGATGAGGGAGAAAACATCCAATAGGATCACTCGTATGGTGCCTATGTCAGCCAGGAGAGGGACCAAAATGATGAGCTCGGAGATGACGACACGAAGAGCGATGCAAGGACACCCGATGTCGACATGGTTGACTGGTCCTCATCTGATGAGAGTTAGATTTTATACCACCATGGGAGTTTAGAAATTACATTTCGTTATCCGATTAGTTTTATTTCATTTGTAAGACCTTGTCAAATCTTGTGACATGGCTTACCTTAGGTTTGATTATTCATGTGAACCTCTTTGTTTGAAATTGAATTGGAGTGATTTTGAAGTTTTATTGCTATCATGTGCATATGGGTAGTGTGATTTTACTCGCTAGGCCTTGTTCTATTCTAACTCCTCATCCACTCTGAAACCCACCAGATACCTCCAAGACGTGACCCCGGATTCAACTTTCCGCCGGAGCTTACGCAATTGATCCAGCAACAGAATGCTCTTATGCAGATGCTCATCCAGAACCAGAACCAGAACAACAACAACAACAACAACAACAACAACAACAACAACAACAACAACAACAACAACAACAACAACCCACCGCCGCAACCCCCGGTTGACAATCTTACCTGTTTTTTGAGGCTGAACCCACCCGTGTTCTCCAGCAACACGGAGCCGATCGTCGCACATGACTGGCTCCGCAAGATAGGAAGGGAGCTGGCCACGGCAGGATGCAATGATGCTGAGAAGGTGAAGTTTGCTGCCCACCAGCTGGATGGACCGGCCGCTGCTTGGTGGGAGAACTACACCACCACGTACCCCATGGAGAATGTGACTTGGGATCAGTTCCAGCGGGCGTTCCGCACTGCTCATGTTTCAGCTGGAGCCATGAGTCTGAAGAAGAAGGAGTTCCGCAGCTTGCGCCAGGGAGGACGCACGGTATCTCAGTATGTTGATGAGTTCAGTAAGTTGGCCCGTTACGCCCCAGAGGACGTGGCCACCGATGCAGCCAAGTAGGAAAAATTTCTGGAGGGACTGAACGATGAGTTGGGAGTTCAGTTGACTGTGGCAACATTTTCGGACTATCAGGAGCTGGTTGATAAGGCTAACATTCTTGAAGGCAAGCACCAGCAGATGGAGAATCGTAAGAGGAAGTACGGTCACGGGAAGTATAACTCGGGAGTTCAACAGAAACCCCACTATAGCCCGTACTCAGGGAGTTCTAGATCAGGCACTAGCAAGTTTGGAGGGAATCACCATAACCATGGGGGCCACATTCATCATGGAGGGAATGGACACAACCACCATGGTCACAAGCAGGGCAATGGTAATGGAGGAAATGGCAATCAGCAGCATTTCAATTCTTCCACACTGATGAAGAAGGACCTGAGTCACATCACCTGCTTCAAGTACAAGAAGACAGGTCACTACTCCAATGAGTGCCCTGAGGCACAGAATGGAAATGGCAATGGCAATGGGAATTCTGGAGGCAAGAAGCCCAATCCTTTCACTAAGGGACATGTGAATCATGTCAATGTGGAGGAGGTTTATGAGCAGCATGACGCAGTGATTGGTAAGTTCTTGGTTAATTCATTTCCAGCACTCATTCTTTTTGACACTGGTGCATCGCATTCATTCATATCAAGGGGATTTGTGGATAAACATAAGTTGCCTACCATAGCTCTTAAGGCACCCATTCTAGTGAGTTCCCCAGGAGCCGAGTCTATGGCTAGTCAGGGATGTTTCCAATTGCCTTTGAACATAGGGGGACATGTTTTTCCCACAGATATGATTATACTAGAATCGCAAGGGTTGGATGTAATCCTAGGGATGGATTGGATGTCCAAGTATGCGGGAAACATTGATTGTGCTAGTAGATCGATTTTTCTCACCACCCTAGAGAAGAAGAGGATCAAGTACGTATCCAGGCTTAAGCCTAAGAGGACTCAGGTGAACTCTCTTACGGGAGTTGTCCAGGAAGAAGTACCAGTGGTGAAGGATTATCCCAATGTATTTTCGGATGAGTTACCGGGTATGCCGCCAGATCGGGAGATTGAGTTTTTGATTGAGTTGCTGCCAGGCACAGGGCCTATCTCCAAGAGGTCGTATCGAATGCCTGCTAATGATTTGGAGGAAGTCAAGAAACAGATTAAGGAGTTACTAGAGAAAGGGTATATTCGCCTGAGTTCATCACCTTGGGGAGCCCTAGTACTTTTAGTGGAGAAGAAGGATGGAACCTTGAGAATGTGTGTGGATTGCCGCTCTTTGAATGAGGTTACCATCAAGAACAAGTATCCTCTACCGATGATCAATGACTTGTTTGACCAGCTACAAGGAGCTAGTGTTTTCTCCAAGATCGATCTTCGATCGGGTTATCACCAGTTGAAAATTCGTGAGAAGGATATACCCAAGACAGCTTTTACCACAAGGTATGGGCTTTGTGAGTATATAGTCATGTCCTTTGGTTTGACTAATGCCCCTGCCTATTTTATGAACATGATGAACAAAGTATTCATGGAGTTCCTGGATAAGTTTATTGTGGTATTCATTGATGACATATTGGTTTACTCCAAGAATGAGGAGGAACACGCTGAACATCTGCGCTTAGTTTTGGAGAAGCTCAGAGAACATCAACTTTATGCCAAGTTCAGCAAGTGTGAGTTTTGGCTGAAGGAAGTCGGATTCCTTGGACATGTGGTGTCAGGTGAAGGGATTGCAGTGGACCCTACCAAGGTAGAGTCAGTCACGGAATGGAATGCACCCACCACAGTTGGCGAGATTCGTAGTTTTCTTGGACTTGCAGGATATTACCGGAGATTTATTGAAAATTTCTCCAAGATTGCCAGGCCCATGACATCATTGTTGAAAAAGGACACCAAGTTCGTTTGGACTGAAGAGTGTGAAGCCAACTTTCAAGAGTTGAAGAAGCGTTTGGTTACAGCCCCAGTGTTAGTCCTGTCTGACGTACACAAGGACTTTCAGGTGTATTGTGATGCTTCACGTCAGGAACTTGGAGGTGTTCTTATGCAAGAGGGGAAAGTTGTAGCTTATGCTTCACGACAGCTTCGACCTCATGAGTTGAACTATGCCACGCATGATTTGGAGTTGGCAGATGTAGTGCATGCACTCAAGACATGGAGACACTATCTTATTGGGAATCGTTGTGATGTTTACACGGATCACAAGAGTTTGAAGTATATCTTCACGCAGAAGGAGTTGAATCTCAGGCAAAGGAGATGGTTGGAACTTATAAAGGATTATGACATAAGTCTGCATTATCATCCAGGAAAAGCCAATGTTGTGGCAGATGCTTTGAGCCGTAAGAATTATGTTAATACCCTTACAGCAAGAGGTTTACCTCAGGAGTTATGTGATGAGCTTAGAGACCTGCAATTGGAAATAGTTCCAAGAGGTTATGTTGCCACACTCGAGGTGCAGTCCACCTTGTTGGGAAGAATCAGAGAAGCCCAGAAGTTGGACCAAGGTATTGCTGAGATCAAAGAAATGATGAGCAAAGGGAAAGCAGAAGGATTCCGTGAGGATGAACATGGAACCATATGGTTTGAGCAACGGATTTGTGTACTCAATGACCCGGAGATCAGGAAGTTGATTCTTCAGGAGGCTCACGACTCACCATATTCGGTACACCCAGGCAATACCAAGATGTATTTGGACTTGAAGGAAAGTTTTTGGTGGGACGGTATGGAGCGAGAATTTGCCGAGTATGTGGCAATATGTGATGTATGTCAGAGAGTAAAGGCAGAACATCAGAAACCAGCAGGATTACTTCAGCCGTTGCCGATACCTGATTGGAAATGGGATAAACTTGGTATGGACTTTATCACGGGGTTACCCAGGACCCGTTCGGGTTATGATTCCATTTGGGTGATAGTGGATCGTTTGACCAAGGTTGCTCACTTCATTCCAGTGAAGACCACCTATACAAGTGCTAAGCTGGCAAAGATATATATGACTAGGATCGTATGTCTGCATGGAGTTCCAAGGAGCATCGTATCGGATAGAGGAACACGGTTTACCTCCAAGTTTTGGAAACAGTTACATGAAACTTTGGGTACTAGGCTAGAGTTCAGTACAACCTTCCACCCACAGACTGATGGGCAGACAGAGAGAGTTAATCAGATTCTAGAGGACATGTTGAGAGCGTGTGCGCTAGACTATGGGTCTAGTTGGGATGATAACTTACCCTACGCAGAGTTCTCGTACAACAACAGCTACCAAGCCAGTTTGCAGATGGCCCCTTTTGAGGCATTGTATGAAAGGAAATGCAGGACACCTTTGATGTGGGATGGAGTTGGAGACCGCAAGTTGTTTGGACTTGATTTGATCAGGGATTCTGAGGAGAAGATCAAATTGATTCGTGACAGACTTAAGATAGCCCAGTCAAGGCAGAAAAGTTATGCCGATGCTAAACGCAAGGAAGTGATCTATGAAGTGGGAGATAGAGCATATCTTCGAGTGTCTCCACTTCGAGGTATTAAAAGATTTGGAGTCAAAGGAAAGTTAGCACCACGATTTGTGGGACCATACAAAGTTCTGGAACGTAGAGGAGAGGTTGCATACCAGTTGGAATTACCAGAGGCTTTGTCGGGAGTTCATGATGTGTTTCATGTTTCCCAGCTGAAGAAGTGTCATGCAGAGATGGCGGACATTCCTTTGAGAGATACAGTGCCACTCGAGGCAATTCAGTTGGAGAATGATCTGACTTATGAGGAGAAGCCTATTAAGATTCTTGAGACTGCAGAGAGAATCACTCGTACCAAGATCATCAAGTTCTGCAAAGTTCAGTGGAGTCACCATACCGAGGAGGAAGCCACTTGGGAACGAGAAGAAGATCTTAGGCAGGACCATCCGCACCTTTTTGCTGGCCAACCTGAATCTCGAGGACGAGATTCATCTTAAGGGGGGTAGGTTTGTAACATCCCAATTTTTATTAATTTGGATGTTAATAGAATCATTCAATGCATATCATATTTCTTTGCATTTTGGAGTTTTTGAAATATTCAAATAATAGTTTTCCCACCCGAAAAAAACAAATGAGAGGGGATAAGATGACTTACTCAAAATATAAAAAGAGTGGGAAATTTTATTTTGAATATTACTTTAAGTTTTGGAGTTGTTTGGTATTTATTTTATTTGCGAAAAGTGCATTAGTTGCATTAGGAAAATTATTTTCAAATTGTTCTGTGCTTAAGTTAATGTTCATTATGCTCTAAATATTATGTAGTTATTTTAGAAATTTATTTGGTGTTTTTAGAAATTCTTTTGAATTAGTTGTGAGCACTTAGTCTCCAGTTAAAAAAACACGCACACAGCCTGGACCGAAACCAGGTTCGGCCCAGGAGCGCCCGACCGGCCCAGCTGGCCATTTCGGCCCAAGGCCGCCCGCGCACCCGAATTTCCCCGCACCGGTCGACCGCCCGCAGCCCCCTCGCTCGCTAACGCCGCCGCCACTGACTGGTGGGCCCCGCTCCACCTCATCTCCCCCAACCTCCCGCTTTCCCCGCTCGGGTGAGCTCGCCGCCGCGCTCCCGCAACCGCCGGGCGAGGCCCTCGCGGATAATGCATATCCGCGGCACGCGCACGCCCTCCCCTCGCCTATAAATGCCCCGAGCTCCCCTCTGTCGACCTCGCCGTCCCGCTTATCCCCACTCCGCTCACAGCCGCCGTGCTGCCCGTTCGCATCTCGCCGGAGCCGCGTACCTCGTCGGAGCAGTTCGTCGCCCGTAGTCCTCTCCGACCCTTCCTTTTCTGTAGAACTTCTTAGCCCGCCGAGGCGCATCCTTTTGACACTATTTTTGCCCCTAGGTCCCGTCGGGGACGCCGCACCGTCGACGCCGGAGCCGCCGGAGCACCGAAGGCCGTCGTCTTCGCCCCGCCCCGTTCGGACGCCGCCGACGCACCCCGACGCCACCATCCGGACGCCCTCGACGCGCCGCACCTCCCCGTCTTCTTCCCCGTCGACGAGGACCACCACAGCCGCCGCCCCCTCCGTCACCGACGCCGCGCCGCCGTCCTCTGCTCGTCGCCGACGTCGCCAGCAGCTATAAGCCGCCACACCTCCCCTCGTTCGTAGATCGAAGATCCACGGCCCAGATTAGATTAGGTCCAGTTTTTTTATTATTTCGTGAAAGGGTACGTGGTTAACCGCGGTTCCCTTAGACCGTGCGGTTTATTTAAACCGAGCGTCGATTTTCTTTATTTAGCCACCGCCATTTTTTTTCTTATTTAGCGGCCGTTCGCCGTATAGTCTCCACAGCGGATGCTGCTCGGCCAGCCAGGAGCCGCCACGTGGCCAGGGACCTGTTTGCGGTAGTTTTTCTTCACCATTTAGTCCCTGTAAATAGCAGATTAGTCCCTGATCTTAGATTAGCCATAACTTTTTAACCGTAGATCCAAACTCGATGAAACCAGCAGCAAATTCTTCGTATTGTTTAGATCTATCCAGTAGCATAGTTTTTGCAAACTTTTGTCAGATTCAAATTTGAATTTATTCAGATTCAAAATCGAACTTCAAATAGCCATATCTCCCAAACTGTAGCTCCGATTAAGTTGATTCCTTTTGCATGCTGTCACCGTAGCAAAGCCCTATCACCTGGACCTTTGTCACAATAATTTTTTTCACACACTAGAATCTACCCTTTAATATTTTTACTAGTATGCCTAGTATGCACTATATTTCACATCACTCTTTGAACCTTAGGCCTATGTTGTTTTGCACTTAGAGTATTTCCGTAGTAGCTTAGTGTGTTGTATGTTCATTTGGTTTTTCCGAGACTTTTTGCTATGCATGTTCTTTTGGCCTCTGGAATGTTGCTTATGTTTGTTTATCTTCTTTGCGATAGATTGCCCGGAGTGCGAAGCAGAATATTATCAGTCTTTAGAATTCAACCAGCAGTACCAAGGCAAGTTGCATCTTGATCATGTTTCATTACCTATGTTTTTATTATGCACTTAGTTCTTTGCGGTAGGACTGCATGGTAGGAAACTGGTGCCACATGACTTTGCTTTTCACCCAGTAGTTCATTGAGGTAGGTCTGAACCATATAACTTTGTCACCATCGTTTTACTTTATGTTGCTATGCTAAGTAGACGTGGATTGGGGAGTGATCATTGTAAAGTTTGAGTGACAATGTAGTAAATAAGACCTAAGTTAAATAATGAACTACCTGGGCGGAAACTTGTGGGAATGGTGGCGAGGTACAGTGGGGCACGCATGGGAAATCCATGGTGGTGCACCACTAGTGGACCGTCCGCTCAGGCTCAAAGAGATCAATCGTATTCCCATGTCTAGAAGTTTACGTGTGCAGCCACAGGCCAATATGGGCTCTGGCTTAGTTGAGTAGTTAGTGTGACCTCTTTCGGGATGGGCTAGCAGATGTAGAATGATGTAGGTGTACCGGCCTATCCGTGGATTAAGGGGGAACATTTTCGAAAGACTATGTCTCGATCTTCCGATCATGGAGGTGGTCGAGTCTTGTGGGGAAAAGTGCACAATCTTTGCAGAGTTTTCAACCTAATCGATTAGCCGTGTCCCCGGTTACGGACCACTTGAGCATCTAGTAGTGGAAATGCCGGGAGATCTCCTCGCCTTTAATTAAACAGTTGGGTTTTAAATAAAACTTGGGGACGGATGGAGTTGGATTTGCCAACTCATCCTATGCAAATGTGTAGTAGTAGAATAACAATCTTTTCTAATAGAGAAAAACTAAACTTAGAGCTTTCCACCAGCCAAACTGCATGTAAAAGCAGGTTCATTACACTATGATGTGACTTGCCAGTACATTCAATGTACTGACCCACTTGGTTGCAACTTATCACGTTGCAGATATATCCGACGAGGATTAAGGTGCGATAGGTCGATGTTCTACACTCAACCTTGCTCGTGGAGTTGGACTCATTTACTTCTTTGCTTCCGCAGTATTTGCTTATTGGCTCTATGCCCTATTTTGTAATAAATGTATTGCTCTTGGACTATCGATGTAATAAAGAGATATGTGTTATTTCTGTTATTTCATCGCGTACTGTGTGTGCTAGCAAGTCGATCCAGGGATTAGCACGGTAAGCACAGAGACTTCGACTCTTACCGAGTCGGGTCGCTACAAGTTAGGTGTGGTGTGCCTGTCGTATAGATTTTCGCTCTGTTTCCCCCAAATAAATCGAGCAAGCCATCGCTTCTTTTTCTGCAATGGGATTTTTAGCAGCTCTTCCGCTAACTTGTAGAAAAAAAGACTACTCCCTCCATTTCAAAATATAGTGCGCCTGGGCTTTCCGAGGTCAAACTTTGACCATAAATTTAACGAACGAGACTGACTGCGGCGGGAGAAAAAATTACGTAATTAAAAAAACTTTTTTCGAATACGAATTCACTATATAACTTTTGCTCCCACCGCAATCGGTCTTGATAGTTAAATGTATGGTCAAAGTTGAAGCATGAGGATAAAGCAAGCACTATATTATGAAATGGAGGGAGTACAGTATAAAGCGGTACCCTCGCCAAAAAAACATAACGTGGTACGGGAGGGCAACTCAGCTTTTGCGGCAGTTCTTTCCGCGGAGAAAGCCAATAAACAAGGGAGGCGCCGGGTCTGGTCAGCTCATGTCGGGCAATGGTGTTGATTCTATGCGTCCATGGTGGGCCGCCACTGAGTACGGATGCGCCTCTCACTGCCGGCAGCGCGTGCGCCGTTGTCTCGCCCCGTGGAGTAGCCGCCCATGCATACGGTACGACCGGTCTTATCCATTCCCATCCGAACTTGTTCCAACTCATCCTTCCTTCCTTTCCACTTCACCTTTCTGCATGCCCCAGTCCTAGCTCCGAGCATGGTCCTCCTATCTTCCTCTCTTCTTCAATCAATGTCGCACCATGGAGATGGAAATTTCGCACAACGCCTCGTTGTGTTACGAGCAATGGGAGACGATGGTCACTCAGAACTGCACAGTTCGATGATCGAATCGATCAAAGACTCAAAGCGCATACGATTAGTGCTAGTTAATCCTTGGTCGGTGGGGGCACGATGGGGCAAATAAGAATATGATTATTCTTAAACTAAGCTACAGGATGGTAGAGTACACACAGATGATTGCTTGCTTGCTTGCTCTCGAAGCGATGATTAGCACGCATCGGCATCCCGGCCTTTCCAGTTTGTTTGTTTGTTTGTTTGTTTTCTCTCACTTTTGCTGCTTGGTTTTCCTAACAAAAAGAGTGGATTGCTTTGTCAGCACACCACCACATCTATACATGCATGCATGTACGCGACGCATCAAACATCGATGGATCCATGTATATAGCTTTCGTACACCGTGCGTGCGTGTATGTGTCGGTGTCGCCCAATGAGTGTCAATCCACACGTACTCCTCCTACCCCGATGTGTGTCCTTTGCTTGTTTTCAGTGACAAGGTACTTCAAAATGCATGCACTTCTTACACGTATCTGTATTCTCAAGTCTCTTTACCGGTTCCAGTGGATGCATACCTACACTTTATCTGTATTCTGAAGGCGTGCTGACACTTATGGTAGGGGCCAGGCAATGATAAAAGCAGCCAAAGCATACGACCATTTTGTAACCCTTGTCAGCCTTGCCAAGAAGGAGAGTACGTATTTACAACAGCTAGCGTGTCCTGCTAGTAGTTTTAATTGACCAATTTAACACTACTGTCAGTCGCACGCATCGCCCACGCCACGCAGAGAAATGCTCAAAAGCCTCTAGACACGGGTTTAAAAGACTAGTCCTGCCAAAGCTGTCTGCTGCGGGAGGGGCATCTCGTGCAGAGCATGTACCCAAACCCCATCGCCGCTGCCGGCCTAGTTTGTTTGGCATACCATGCCATGCGGAAAGGCCCAATATTCTCTTGTGGCATCATTGCGGCCAGGCCAGCGTTTCCATTCCAATCCATGCCGTTGCTTTGCACTCTCTCGTGCCAATCTTCTTTTATAAACCCCGGCCACCCCCTACCCAAGTTCCTCTAGTAGTGCCTACCAGAAGTCCACAACACACCTTTGCGGTCTCTCCTCTCCTTTCATTTGTCTCATGCAAGCTTATAATCCCTCAAGGACAAGACGAGGAGACCAAGAAGAGAAGCATATGACGCAGATGGAGGAGCTCGTGCGGCAGTGCGACATGGAGGTCATGAAGATGGCCATGCTCAAGCACGAGCAGACCTTCAGGCAGCAGGTAGCCAGACCAAACACATCCATCTCTATTTCAATTGCGTATTCTTGGATTTGTTCCCGAGCTGACAAACAAAATCCCTGCCATGATCGGCTCGAAAGGTGCATGATCTGCACCGGCTGTACCGAGTCCAGAAGCAGCTCATGGGCGACCAGAGCGGGCGCCCGTCGTCAGTGCTACCCTGCCGTCAGGTGCAGAGGCGCAGGCAGCACCCCCGCCGGCCGGAGCTGAGCCTGCAGCTCCCTGTCGACGACAACGAGGACGAGCACACCGTCGTCAGCGCCGGCACAGGCCGCCTAGCGACGCCGCCGTCCACGGAAAGCGAGGACGAGCTGGAGCTGACGCTGGCCGTCGGCGGCGGCGGCGTCCACGGCGGGAGCAGAAGGAGCCAGAGGAGGAGGCGGGAGAGCGCGACGGACTGCTCCGGCAGAAGAAGCCCACAGACGCCGTCTTCGTCGACCGACTCCGACGAGGCGCTCCGCCCGGTGCAGCACCGCCACCAGAGGGCGACGCCGTGTGATCTCCGGGGAGGGGTGACGGTGTCGAAGCAGCCGCAATGGCTGGTGCGCTGTCTCAGCCTTAGGATGGCTTGATCGATTATTTGAGGAGACCACTGTGCTGTATACTAGTTTCACCGAGTGGTTGCTGGTAAAATAGATCGATCACAAGTGTTTTTTACTAGCTTGAATCTGACTGAATCTGGCATGTTCATCATTTGTGGCATATGATATGCGTCAACGGAAAAACGACCAGGGATAAGGGGATATGCCATAAATATCTGCCGGCTAGAAGAAGTGAACCCCCTCAGGTTCTGGTTCTATTGTCACTCTCCCCTTTTCACACTCATGATTCATCTTTTCACCAAACTTCCAGAGCAGAAACAAAGCAATGCGTGCAAAGTAACTGCTGAAAAAGTAACGGGAAACAACAGTGTGAACTAATCCGCGGTTCTAACTTCTAAGCAAATATGGTCCAACGAGGGTGAAAATAGCAAGGCAACTAGACGCAACGAAATGGTAAAAGGGTGCACCATGGTAGCCCCGATAAACACACTTCAAGAATGTGTTGTGCTGCTGGAGGGAAGAAATTCAATAATATGCAGAATCTACTGCCCTCATTTGTTTACAAAAGAATCAACATTCCATCCACATCTACTCCCTCCGTTTCTAAATATTTGTCTTTTTAGAGATTTCAAATGAACTACCACATGCGGATGTATATAGACATATTTTCGAGTGTAGATTCACTCATTTTGCTTCGTACGTAGTCACTTGCTGAAATCTCTAGAAAGACAAATATTTAGGAACGGAGGGAGTACCAGACTTATCAGATGAAGCTTTTCCAATTTCCGTAAGACCTCAGCATCTTATCTTCAAAAAACAGTCAGTTTCAGTTATACTTTTTACCCCTTGGTTTGCATCAAGTCAATAAAGAAGTAAAATAGCAGCACCCAGCATATATGCCGGGGTACCATCTAACATCTACTTATATTTAACTTGTTGATGAGCTGATGATAAAATTTCCAACTTTGCGGCATTGGGCAAAGTCAAAAGAAGCACCGGGATGCTCTCATCCTCGCATATGCTTCCAAGGATAAGCATGTGAGTAACACGCAACGAGATAAGAAAGAGAGAGAGAGAAGCTAAGGAGAGCACATCACTTGGCTTGCTCCCACTTAAAAGAGAGCAGCAGCAAAAATTCGAAGTTCATTGCCTGGTAGAAAGTTGCACATCTTACTTTACTTTCCTCCGGAATGGAAGTTTCCAATGTTTGGTATGTGACCACAAGTCCACAATATACAGGAGGAGAGAGAGATTCTGATGACATCCATGTTCTGCAGGAAGTTTCTATATGAAACGCAAACAGAACCGGAAGCGAGTAGAGTATACTTGCTGTGCTGACCCAGCAAAGTCACAGCTCCCTTGTACTACCAGCACATATCTGCTTCTGTTCCTCCTCTAGTTTTCTCCAAGCAGCCTGACAAGCAGTCCAAGAAGGGTAAGGATTGATATGCTTTCGTTTCTTGGGGGGATGATGGATTAGTGTAATAGAATCAGTTACCTTATCTTTCTCGATCTTGGAGAGATGTGGCTTCATCGAGTTGCCGAGCCCCACTCCTCCCCATGCATCCAGAAGCTCCTTCTCCCTCGCTCTTCTGCGCTCCTGCTTCAGTTCTCCCTCTGATTTCCTACATTCAACCTGCCAAGTAGTCGAAACATTCTAAGTGCTGGTACATTTCATATCTTCAGATGATAGGTTGGTGTGATAGAACCAATTAATTACCTTGTCACTCTCAATCTTGGACAGATGGGGCTTCACCGAGCTCCCTAGCCCCTCTCCTCCCCATGCATCCAGAAGCTCTTTCTCCCTCGCTCTCCTGCGCTCTTCAGCAGGGTTCAAGACTCTTGTCGAATTTCCTTCAGCAGCAGCAGCAGCCTGTTTGGCTTGCTCAAGCTTCGTCGGACGCTTGACAAAGATGTCAGCCAGACCCCCGGCTGCTCCATCTGCACATTGTGTATCACTCTTCTCTAGCAGTGGTGTGTCACTATCACCCTTCTTTTCATGCTCCATCTTCTCCTTTTCAAGCCTGGAGACATGTTTATCCAAGATCTGGTCTAAACTATCAGATGCTTTGTCATCGCTACCAGTCTGCACACCAGTTCTTGCTCCTCCTGATGCATTCCTCTTCTCATATTCCATCTTCTCCCTTTCTAGCCGACTGACACGTTTTACTAGGACTTGATCCAAGCTCTCGGATGCTGTGGCAATGTTGCCATGCTTCCGCTGATCACGCGACACAATGGTCTGTCCTTGTCCCGAGGCATTCCTCTTCTCATACTCCATTTTCTCCCTTTCCAGTCTTGATACACGCTTCACTAAAATCTCATCTAAACTCACTGGTGTGTTATCACAACACTTCTGTGGATCCTTCTGCTTCTGTACGTCGGTCTGTCCTTGCTCCAGTGCTTTTCTCTTTTCCATCTCCAGTCTATTGGTTGGCTTAACAAAGACCTTGTCGAGGCCAACACCTACTTCGCTGCCATCCTTAGTGCAGAAACTTCGAAGTGCTTCAAGCTTTGCAGCTTCAATTCGAGTCAATCTTTTGCCACCATGGTTACCCTTTGCAGCCAAGGGTGGCAGCTTATGTGAACTTAAAATTCTGTTTTCTTTATCTTGTGAAGAATCGGTACAGGCTTGAACGCAATTGCTTTCTTCACCCGATCCCCTGATCACATTGCTGTCAGACAAGACTTCTGACTGACCCTTGAGAGATTCAGATTCTTCGGTGCTGGCTTGCACATCGTCCGTAACATCCTTGCAG
Source organism: Triticum urartu (assembly GCF_003073215.2). NCBI lineage: Eukaryota > Viridiplantae > Streptophyta > Magnoliopsida > Poales > Poaceae > Triticum > Triticum urartu. The sequence continues at coordinate 58,526,770 of NC_053025.1, read as the reverse complement.
TTCCCTTCAGAAGAATCGGTGCACTGGTTGCTCTTCTTGGCTTCCAAGATCTCTTTCTCAAGCCTAGACATATTCTTCACAAGAATGCTGCCCAGGTCAGAAGCAGATTCTAGTGCCGTTGTGTTGCCCCCTGCAAGTTGGCCCTGGCCATCTTGTACAACAGGTTTCACTGGAGTTACTTTTCTGCATGCTTCTTTTGCTTCTTGAACTTCTCTTTCTAGTTTTGAATGATGCTTGACCAAGAACTTGTCCAGACTTGGTAATTCAGATGAGACTTCTTTCTTTGGTCCTTGTATATCAATAAAGCTGGCTGCAGTGGAATATCTTCTTGATTGTGGTCTGTGTGTCCCTGCAGTAGTGTAGCTCACAGGCTTCGTTTCATGATATTTTCCCTTATCCCTTTGAAGTGCTGCATTTAGGCCAGATGTGGCAACAATGACCGCCAAAGAGGCAAGGTCGTCTTCATGAAGAGCTTTTATCCTTTCAAGCATAATGTTTACAAGATCAGTGGATTGTTCTAGATCAGCAGTATTGAAATCAGATGGGAAGATGCTTTTTCTGGAGGTATTGTTATTGGATTTGAAATTGTTTGTTTCTTCATTGTTACAGTCACCAAGCTGCTGCTCAGCTTCAGAATTCACATCACTATCAGTCGCCTCTGGATTTTGGCTAATTTTCCGCAATAGCTCCTTAAACTCTTCTTGGTTTGGCAAATCAGGAGAGTTTGCAAGTTTGACAAATGCCTTCTTCACTGCAGCAGCAACCTCCATATCAACCTCAAAAGCAGTCTGAAAGGACGCTGTAACCTTGTGAGTTGGTCTTCCTCCAGTTTTTGCCGAGGATTCCACCTCATACTGCTGACTGGGACAGTCAGGCTTGTCATACATCATGATACCTATTACTCTAGCGTATTCAAATGCTTCAGTCGCATGCAACTTGGCCTTTTCCATAAGTTCTTCAGCTTCTTTGTTTTGGATCCTATTAGAAAAATAAAATGAAATAACATATCAAGGACAGTCAGAATATCAGAGGAATGAAACAAGTGTAGTCAGCATAACAGCAGGCATGATAGAATAAGAACAACATAATCTCACCTGGCTGTTTGAAGAATTCTACACCACGAAGCTTCAACCATAGCAGTCTTGCGAGCTTCCATCGCCTTTCTGGCCGCTTCACTGGCTGCAATTTTCTCCCTTGCCATCCTAGTATAATGAAGATTGGAATTTTCCAGAGTATCATGAAGGGATGCGGTCATACCATCAGTCTCCTGCAGAAGACGAAAGGCATAACTTTAATTCACATCATAAAAAATATTATTTAATCCAATTTCCCACTTTGCTTATCTCAGGCAGAGAACAGAGAACTGAGACAGCAATGACATCAAATTTCGAGTTTCTCGTCATGAAATGCATTGAAGTGCACAATCAAGATCTTAAAGGTCCATGAAGAAGAATAAAAATGTAAACTGCACTTTAACTGGCAGGTGGGAATCTGGAGTATACTGAACAGTGTAAACTAACCTGGTCTAATGTGCAATATTATCCTGGATCCACTCGTGCTATGGTTTAAATACAATTTACTCTAGAACGAAGAGTGGCTAAACATTTTGCACTATCCAGTAAGTACCTGAAGACGCTTTATCTTTCTTTTCAAGTATGATTCAGTTTTTTTCCTAGGGAACCAATCAATCGAAGGACCACTTCTGCGAATCACAGATTTCTTGAATTGGGATGTCGACTTATTGACAGATTTCAATACTGAGTTTCCAAATTCTCTTGAACCTGGACTCTGCAGAAAACAAATGCAGAAAGTGCTGTTAGCTAAATTCTTCATAGAATTAGATCTTACAAGTAGGAAATTAAACAAGAAATCGAAACTTGCAAATGCCTAATTGGGTTTTGTTCAAGCTGAGTAAATTTAATGTGCAAACTATCTGAAAATACATAATAGAGAGTTAGAGACAGACTTCTTCATTTTACAGGACTAAACCTAAGACTCTTAACAGTCACATGTGCAGCACACATGTAATGTTGGTTGCCTGTAAAGTTGACCTATGAGAATACTAATGACTATCGATATTAAAAACTTAATCATCTTTACGACTGCTCTTAAATTTCTACCCAGTTAAGCCCAGGTCAGCTTTGTCTCGCAAGAAGATTTTCCTTAATTAAAGTAATGACTAGCAAAGCATTCTTGAGTGGTCAGGACCAAATCAGTATGAGAATATTGCTCAGTTGACTATAAGCCCAATTGGGTTTTGTTCAAGCTGAGCAAATTGAACCTGCAAGCTATCTGAAAATACATAATGGAGATAGACTTCTTCATTTTACTGGACTAAACCTAATACTCTAACAGTCACATGTGCAGAACACATCAATGTTGGTTGCCTGTAAAGTTTTCCTATGGGAATACTAGTGGCTATCGATATTAAGAACTTAATCATCCTCACGGGTGCCCTTAAAGTTCTACTCAGCTAAGCCCAGGTCAGCTTTGTCCCGTATGACTATTTTCCTTAATTAAAGTAATGACTACAAGCATTCTTGAGTGGTCAGGACCAAAGCAGTATGAGAATATTGTTCAGTTCACTACAAGCCTAATTGGGTTTTGTTCAAGCTGAGCAAATTGAACCTGCAAGCTATCTGAAAATACATAATGGAGATAGACTTCTTCATTTTACTGGACTAAACCTAATACTCTAACAGTCACATGTGCAGAACACATCAACGTTGGTTGCCTGTAAAGTTATTCTATGAGAATACTAATGACTATCGATATTAAGAACTTAATCATCCTCACGGGTGCCCTTAAAGTTCTACTCAGCTAACCCCAGGTCAGCTTTGTCCCATATGAATATTTTCCTTAATTAAAGTAATTACTACAAGCATTCTTGAGTGGTCAGGACCAAAGCAGTATGGGAATATTGTTCAGTTGACACATGTTTTCAAGTTGCCTATCCACACCTTCCGTTTCCTTCTTATAATCACGAGTCTATTATGATGATTAAATCAGTTTCAAAGAATATTTTTTGTTTTACAGACTTCTGAGTTATGATAGCCTAGAAATAAAATAAAAATGCTCACAAAGATGTCTACATTCATTTAAAGTTGAACTATAAGTTAGAATATCAGGTCAGTTAACAGTAATATAACACATGTTGCCTTATTACTAATAACAAAACAACAGGAGACATTCTTACACCTTTCAAGCTGCTAGCATTAATAAATCTTGGTGGCACCTTTCGTCATTTGATGGGATCTATCCTACTGGTTTACCCCAGCAATGAACAAAACTTACAAGAGTACCAACTCTACCATTTCAAATGTCAACTCAATGCAACTCCGACATGAGTCTTCATATCCAAACTAGCTAATCACTTGGGAACTTAGGAAATGGAAGGTGACCAGGTAACTACATTATTTGCGAGGAATAACCAACAGAGCACATACCGGCATATGTTTGACATAAACTTGAACTGAAATTAACAAAGAGTCATGCGCAATGCATTCGCTCTCTAACCCCATACCTGGAACCAACAATAAATTACTGTCTCCAAGAACTACGTTATGAAATATCACACACTACAAGCAATTCCTCAAATGTACCAAATCACAGTGGCAGGATATCGGTAAGTAAACATACTGCAGACTTTTGCACTCTACGAATTAACACCCACACACTCAAAGTTGCAGTTATCCATAACAGTACAAGCACACATTATGAAATACCACATCGGTATGGCATCAGTTAACATACTAGTACAAGCAATTCCGCAAATATTACCAAATCACATTCGCAGGATACTGGTAAGTAAAGATACTGCAGACTTTTGTACGAATTAACACCCACGGACTCAAAGTTGCAGTTATCCATAAGAGTCCTCATGTCGCAGAGTTCAGATACATCGGACATGCCGAGTAATGGGACGCAATCGCCGCGGCAGGCCCGACGAGGACTAGGGTTTTGGTGAGGGATTCAGTTGTCACGATTGCGAAGCAATATCGGCGGAGAAAGGCTGCGAAGCCCTGAATGAAGAGAAACTATGCCGAATCGAACAAAGGATAATCTACACCGCACCAAACCACCGCCTGCCCAACGGCTCCCGAAAATTTTCCCGTGCGAAACCGGCGTCGCAAACCAGAGCGGCCGCCCACAGTTCCAACAAGGGGAACCGCAGAATCCCCAATCGAACCGCACGAGACATACAGAGTGAGACCGCAGCAGAGCTTGATGGGGGAGGGGAGTGGGGTGTCGGGCGGACCTTGCGGGAGCTCCCGCCGCTGCGGCCGGGGGAGACCTTCCGACGGGAGGGCGTCGGCGAGATGCAGCGGGCCCCGCCGCCTCCGTCGGCGGAGGGAGGCGGCGACGAGGTGGGAGACGAGGTCGACATGGCGAATCGCGCGATCGGAGATGCTAGAGAATGAGGGGCGGCGGCGAAGGAGGAGGAGGAGGATTTGGGATTCAAATAGAGGTGGAGGCCTGGAGGGGATCGGGGGACAAGTAGCCGTTGTTGATGCCGAGCTCCCGGCCGGGTTGAAAATTGAAACGCGGGTGGGATTACGACAGGGAGCGTGAGGATTGGCGCTGAGCTGGCCGGTTTATGGTGCCACGTCAGAGGAGTGATTGCGTATGTAAACGCGCACGTATTCGGAAAATTCAGGAGGGAGTTTATTCCATTTCTTTTTTTTGAGCATCAGTATAGACACAAGCGCTCATATACACGCGCATACACTCATCCCTATGAACGCACACACGCACACCCTATCCCTATGAGCATCTTCGAAAGACTGAGCCGGCATATCATCTTGAGATTTACGAAGTCACCGTAGGCGCTTCGTCGTCGACGAGAACGTCTCCTCCCACTGAAAGCGCATCGCCGGAAATCCTGAAATAAATTCAGGAATAATGCGAGCACCAGAATTTGAACCCTGGTGGGTTGGGGATACCACAGTCCACCTAACCAACTCAACCACAGGTTGATTCGCAGTTTATTCCATTTCCTGGGGAGTAATTGCTCCTCGCAAATTTAAATATTTTGAAATGACCATCTTCTTTTTCCTTCTTTTTGAAAATTATCAGTTTTATTATAAAGATTCATCAGAAGTACAAAACACACCAAACATAATGAAAGTTACATCGAGGTTCATGGACCACCGAACGACCATTGCTGCCGCTAGAACGAGCCGTCGACATATCGTTGTCGCCGCTCCCATACCGAAAAACCGAGGGAGACGGGCATGGCCACTCGAATCTTTTTCACTTGGTGGTGGCGGTTCCTTCGTAAATCTTATCAACTCCATGATTTTAAAGATGTGAGATCCAGGAAAAACCGCTCCGCACGATTGCACTGCAACCGCTCCACTCCGCATTTTCAACTCCCTGGAATTAGAGCGTTCGGCATCGCTCCGCCGGCTCCGGGGGCGGAGTTGAGGAGTGGTGAGAATCCAAACACACTCTTAGTTTCATCTCCGCTCCCATGCAATCGCCAAGCATCCAAAACCCTCATTCCTATGGAAAAAGTAAAGAACCATCTATCCTCCCTCCAACAAATCTCTTTTGTACTCACATTTTTTTTGATAAACGACACTCTTTATTGACTCATGATGTTGCATCAAAAGGACACAAAACACAACGAGTATACACTCAATCACTGCACAACTAAGATGCAGAGATAAATAAAAAAGGAAAAAAGGAAAAAAAACATAGGGTTTGGCGAGGCAACAACCCACTGCAGCAAAATATCAACTAGTACTACCTCTATTGACAACATTCGGAAGAGCCGGAGGTTCTCTAACATCGACGGCTTCAGCGAGGAGATGGTGCATGAATGCCATCGTCGCCAAATCCAACCACATAAGCGAGATAATGGGTTTTAACCCAGAAGAGAAAGATAGGGTAGGATCCAGACAATGCCTTCAATAAGGGAGTGTAAACCACCATCGTCAGGTACAACCAAAGAAAGTCAGACCTACGGTGATGATAGGATCCCCTCGGGGTAGGCCCGTGACAAGGATTTGGTCCAACAGGACCCACGGCCCCAATTGTTGACAGGAGAATCATTCGGCTGGGCTGGGATGATAAATCCGATTCCATGCGACCACTCCACAGCCCCGCCACCCTCTCCTGCACCTTATTCTTGCTTCCCGATGCTAGAATCCGCCTTTTCACCATCGACGAACTCACCACCCCATAGCTCCGCCTGATGTCTGTGGTGGTCCATTTTCACTGGTAATTGAATCGGTCGACCTTGGTGATGGCATAGGAAGGTCCAAATCAACTCCTAGATGGACGGTGGCGCCGAAACCTGACGAAGAAGGCCAACACCGCCCCGACATCCTAACCTCGTTTGTCACATCCATGGGCGGGAATCTCCTCTGCGAATCGCATGTGTCCTCCGCGGTGTTTGGCCTTAGCCGACCTCCATTGTCCCACTATGTCGTCCACCCTATCCGCCCATGCGGTATTTGTCAAAATGCATCTATGGTCTTTTGCTACCTCTTGAGCACTGCGTTGGTTTTGCCTTGAAGAGGAAAGGGTAATGCAGCAAAGTAGCGTAAGTATTTCCCTCAGTTTTTGAGAATCAAGGTATCAATCCAGTAGGAGGCCACACGCAAGTCCCTCGTACCTACACAAACAAATAAGAACCTCGCAACCAACGCGATAAAGGGGTTGTCAAGCCATTCACGGTCACTTACGAGAGTGAGATCTAATAGAGATAATAATAACAAGATAAATATTTTTGGTATTTTTATGAGATAGATTGGAAGTAAAGATTGCAAAATAAAATAGATTAGAAACTTATATGATGGAAAATAGACCCGGGGGCCATAGGTTTCACTAGTGGCTTCTCTCAAGATAGCATAACTATTACGGTGGGTGAACAAATTACTGTTGAGCAATTGATAGAAAAGCGAATAATTATGAGAATATCTAGGCATGATCATGTATATAGGCATCACGTCCGTGACAAGTAGACCGACTTCTACCTGCATCTACTATTATTACTCCACACATTGACCGCTATCCAGCATGCATCTAGAGTATTAAGTTCATAAGAACAGAGTAACGCATTAGGTAAGATGACATGATGTAGAGGGATAAACTCAAGCAATATGATATAAACTCCATCTTTTTATCCTCGATGGCAACAATACAATACGTGTTGTTTCCCTTTCTGCCACTGGGATTGAGCACCGCAAGATTGAACCCAAAGCTAAGCACTTCTCCCATTGCAAGAAAGATCAATCTAGTAGGCCAAACCAAACTGATAATTCGAAGAGACTTGCAAAGATAACCAATCATACATAAAAGATTTCAGAGAAGAATCAAATATTGTTCATAGATAGACTTGATCATAAACTCACAATTCATCGGATCTCGACAAACACACCGCAAAAAGAGTTACATCGAATAGATCTCCAAGAAGATCGAGAAGAACTTTGTATTGAGATTCAAAGAGAGAGAAGAAGCCATCTAGCTAATAACTATGGACCCGAAGGTGTGAAGTAAACTACTCACACATCATCGGAGGGGCCATGGAGTTGATGTAGAGGCCCTCCGTGATCGTTGCCCCTCCGGCGAAGCTCCGGAAAAGGCCCTAAGATGGGATCTCTTGGGTATAGAAGGTTGCGGCGGTGGAAATAGGGTTTCGTGGTGCTCCTCGATGTTTTCAGGGTATATGAGTATATATAGGAGGAAGAAGTAGGTCGGTTGAGCCACGAGGGGCCCACGGGGGGCAGGGGGTAGGCGCGCCCCTGCCTCGTGGACTCCTCGTTCGTTTCTTGACGTCCACTCCAAGTCCTCTGGATCACGTTTATTCCAAAAATCACGTTCCCGAAGGTTTCATTCCGTTTAGATTCCGTTTGATATTCCTTTTCTGTGAAACACTGAAATAGGCAAAAAAACAGCAATTTGCACTGGGCCTTGGGTTAATAGGTTAGTCCCAAAAATAATATAAACGTGTAAAATAAAGCCCATTAACATCCAAAACAGATAATATAATAGCATGGAACAATCAAAAATTATAGATACGTTGGAGACGTATCAAGCATCCCCAAGCTCAATTCCTGCTCGTCCTCGAGTAGGTAAATGATAAAAATAGAATTTTTGATGTGGAATGCTACCTAACATAATTCTCAATGTAATTCTCTTTATTGTTGCATGAATATTCAGATTCGAAAGATTCAAGAAAAAAGTCTAATATTGACATAAAAATAATAATACTTCAAGCATACTAACTAAGCAATTATGTCTTCTCAAAATAACATGGCAAAAGAATGTTCATCCCTACAAAATCATATAGTTTGGTCATGCTCCATTTTCTTCACACAATAATGCTCTCATCATGCACAACCCCGATGACAAGCCAAGCAATTGTTTCACACTTCAGTAATCTCAAACTTTTTTCAACTTTCACGCAATACATGAGCGCGAGCCATGGATATAGCACTATGGGTGGAATAGAATATGATGATGGGGGTTATGTGGAGAAGACAAAAAGGGAAAAAGTCTCACATCGACGCGGCTAATCAATGGGCTAGGTGAAAGGATCGATATGGTTGACTAGAGGGGGGTGAATAGGCAACTAACAATTTTTAGCTTTTCTTTACCAAATTAAACTTTGCATCAAAGTAGGTTGTCTAGATGTGCAACTAGGTGAGCAACCTATATGATGCAACAACAACAAGCACACAAGCAAGCAAGGGAAGTAACACTAATAAGCTTGCACAAGTAAAGGTACGAGATAACCAAGAGTGGAGCCGGTGAAGACGAGGATGTGTTACCGAAGTTCCTTCCTTTTGAGGGGAAGTACGTCTCTGTTGGAGCGGTGTGGAGGCACAATGCTCCCCAAGAAGCCACTAGGGCCACCGTATTCTCCTCACGCCCTCACACAATGCGAGATGTCGTGATTCCATTATTGGTGCCCTTGGAGGCGGCGACCGGACCTTTACAAACAAGGTTGGGGCAATCTCCATAACTTAATCGGAGGCTCCCAACAACACCACGAAGCTTCACCACAATGGACTATGGCTTTGTGGTGACCTCAACCGTATAGGGTGCTCAAACACCCAAGAGTAACAAGATCCGCTAGGGATTAGTGGGGGAATCAAATTTCTCTTGGTGGAAGTGTAGATCGGGGCCTTCTCAACCAATCCCAAGCAAATCAACAAGTTTGATTGGCTAGGGAGAGAGATCGGGCGAAAATGGAGCTTGGAGCATTAATGGAGCTTTTGGGGGAAGAGGTAAGTCAACGAAGAAGAAGATGACCCCTTTTATACAAGGGGAACCCATCCAACCGTTACCCCCAAAACAGCCCGGCAGAGGGCGGTACTACCGCAGGGGGCAGCGGTACTACCGCTGGACCTAGCGGTACTACCGCTCCTCCTCGCGGTACTATCGTGCGGTGCAGGAACTGAGCCCGGTGCGGTACCGCCACAGTGGTAGGGCGGTACTACCGCTCTCGAGCGGTACTACCGCTTCTACTACCACTGCAAGGGCCGCGCAACCCGACACGGGAGGCGACCCCCTCGAGTCGACGCGGTAGGAGCCCGGCACTGCAGCGGTACTGCGGCTGAGACCCACAAGCGGTACTACCACTGGGTACCGCGGTACTACCACTTGGACCCAAAACAACACACTAAAAGGGGAAAGAGCACTCCATTGAAGCGGAACGGCTCAGAGGGTGAGGAAAGGATGTGTACGTGTTGATTCCACCCAAGCCTTACCAAAGCGGACCCCCTCTTGATAGTACGGTGACTCCTACGAAACTAGTCCACCAAACAAGAAACGAAAGAGCTACACCGTCTTGAATAACACTCCGAGGGGAAAGAAATCATCTCGTGCCAAAGGATGAATCTCTGAAATGCTCAAAGCACACGATTAGTCCGCAAACATGTTGTCATCAATCACCAAAACTACATCGAGAGATATATGCCTTAACAACCTCCCCCTTTTTGGTGGATTGATGACAACCAGGGATTTGCACAGGGATAAGACATGAAAGTAAAGATACTTAGAACTACAAAATATAAACGGGCTCCCCCTAAATGTGTGCACCTAGTTAGTAGTGCCTTTGGAATGCAAGACATACACATTAGGATCAACACTCCTCCTATATTTTATAGTCCAACGATCTAAGCAAAGGATACATGAGAGCATGGTATATAACAGGATAAGCATGCAACTCATAAGATACCAAAGTACTAGATAGACCTAGATAATGATAAGATAAAGATAAGGTAGCATATGTCTCACACCATATGTCTGGAACTTAGGTCTCACTGGCACAAAACCAAACAAAGGAAACGGCGAGAAAACACAACGACACCACAAACCACAAAGACACACTCGCAACACGGCAACAACAACAACACAAATCCCTAAACTCTCTCCCCCTTTGGCATCGAGACACCAAAAGGGCAAAGAGCGTTGCTACGCCTCCAGGTGATAGCAAGCTGAGGATCTCGAACATCACATCCCAGCGGGAGCGTCTGCACCGCCGTCATTGGTCGGAAACTGCCCGGCGTCTGAATCGATCCATGGGCAATGCTGCTGAACCCACTCCTCCTCATCAGTGATCCTCTCCTCAGATCCGCTGTTAACAGTGGCACCCAACTGGCGCATGAGCTCCTTGTGACTTCTGCGGGCCTTCTTCTCAGAGACATGAGACATGTACTGGCCATGAGACTCCATGCAGAAAAGTTTCTTCATCTTGCGCTTAATCCTCTTAGCCCATGAGGGCTCCACACCGGAGGGCTCATAGTCCTCATCCTTGTCGGTCTCAGCCTTGTCCTCGGTCTCCATTTTAGCCTCAGAAGGTGGACCACCAGATTGAGGGGCCTGGGTGCCCCAATTATCTTTCTTCCTCAAACGCTTCATATCATGAGAAATCAACTCTCCAGTTTCCAGCGCAGCCCTGGGATAGTGATGTGCCCAGGCCTTCTCAATGAGCAGCATGATGAAAGGACCATAGATCGGGCACTTGCGCTCAAAAATGGCAGAAAGAAGTTCAGACCACATAACATGAGAAATGTCCAGGGACTCTCCAGTGTTTGCTTCCTTCTCATGCTGGCAGAAGAGAAGCATGTCCACGAGATAGGAGTGGACCATATCCAGATTCCCAATGCGAGGGAAAAGAGTCTCTCGGAAGACGCAGTGAAGGATGTCCAGATAGGTAGACAACTCATAGGTTACCTTCTTTGTCTTGGGGTTAACCTTCTCAGAACAGTAGGTCCAGAGGGCTTGCTTTTGAGTGGAGGTCACATTGTGGTGAGGGCGGAAGCCGACTGGATTCTCAAGCCCGAGATCTTCCACCCCAAGTAACTCCATGAAGGCCTTCCACTTGACAGTGAGCAACTTGACATTCGTCATCCAAGTCAGAGTCCTTTCTTCATCAGTTCCAAGATGGACAGTGGCATAGAATTGACATATCAAATCAACATCAAAGTCCTTGTTGAACTGCATGATTCTGAGAATGTTCAACTGAGTGCACATCTGAAGGGCTTCGCCAAAGTACTCAGGGTCCTTTTCCATAGGATCGGTGTCGATGGAACGAACATCAACATGGTGATTCTTCTTAGCCTTGATCACATCAAAGAAGAGGCGAACTGAAAGCGGTTCCAGAACGGGCGGTTGACCAAAGTGGGATCTTGGTCTTCCTCATAGGGGTTGCGGCGATGCTTTGCCCAAAATTCCTTGGCAGTCATCTCAGACACAGTCTTTCTCTTTGGCTTGCTTGTCGATCTCTTCGTGAGCTGAGGCGGCGGTGGAGCACTTGAGGAAGCACCCGCTGGCGGCGGTGGAGCACTAGAGGAACCACCTGCTGACTCAGGTGTGCGGTAGCGCTTTAACGTTGCACGACCGGGGTTGACACGGCGGACCTGCTGCTCAGGATGATCATCACCTAGAACCAAACACACGAGCAGAAGAAACAACATGAAAGAAAGAGCATAAGCCACCAAACAAAGCAACATGGATCAAAATGTGGCAGGAAATGATGGAACTGGGCATCTAGCGGTAGTACCGCGACCCAACCGCGGCAGTACTGCTTGCGTGGTAGTACCGCTCAAGATGGGCAGTCGTACCGCTCAAGACGGGGAACGGCGGTTCCCTACTGCCGTGGACATATCCGGCACTACCCGGATGCCAAATTCAAAAATAAGCCGACCAAACTTCAATCCAAAGGGCCTAGAAGCCATCTCCATCCTACTCAAGCCTCGACTTAGCCAAAAGACGAGAAAAACCGTGCCTATTGCCCCTAAAAACTAGATGCAAGATCTAGGCAAAGAGAGAACGGGATCGGGGGCAATATCGGCATCCATGGCTAGAGGACGTGGTGGGGATCGATTCCACCGGAGGAAATGGATAGGGACGACACGAAAACGGCGGCCGGCCGAGGCCCTCCTACGGCGAGGCATCGCTGGAGCGACGAGGAAGATGAGCGAGTGGGGGCGAATGGGTATGGGGAGAAACAACTCCCCCTGCCCCGACATAACCCCCCCCATCGCCTGCCCCGCAGCGGTAGTACCGCTTGACGCTTGTCAGCGGTAGTACCGTGCACACAGCGGTAGTACCGCTCTGTCGCAAAAGGACTGGCCAAAAGGCTTAGCTCAAGAAAAGAAACCGAGACGAAAGCGAGGACAAACACACACACAAAACCGACAAAAGAACGAAAAACACACACCTCTCCAAGAGAGGGCGGTGGCCGAGGCCACCTATGTTTGAGTTCAGAGGTATGGCGCCGCGAAGATTTTAACCTTGGGCCCATGACCAACACTCCTCTTTGAAGCACTAGTACCATCAAAAATGGCTAATGTGAAAGAGTTTGATTAATTTATGCATTATGGGGGGAGGGAAAGTTCATTGAGAGAACAACACTCCCCCTATGTCCATGCCTACACCTAAACTAGACAACAAGTTGAGTGTGGTGGGGTGTGCAAGGGTTCAAGTCACATTGCTCGAATCAATGATATTTAGCTCATGCCTTAACTCGTGAAATCTTGCTTCATCCAAAGGCTTCGTGAAAATATCTGCAAGGTTGTCATGAGTGTTGACATAGTTGAGCTCGATCTCCCCTCGCCTAATATGATCCCGGATGAAGTGATCCCGGATCTCAATATGCTTCGTCTTGAAGTGTTGCACTGGGTTGAGAGAAATCTTGATTGCACTTTCATTGTCACACCAAAGAGGCATATTGTCACAAGGGACACCGTAATCCTTTAAAGTTTGCCTCATCCATAAAAGTTGTGCACAACAACTACCGACAACCACATACTCCGCTTCCGTGGACGAGAGAGACACGCAACTTTGCTTCTTGGAAGACCAACTCACCAAAGAGCAACCAAGAAATTGGCACCCTCCGGAAGTGGACTTCCTATCCACTTTGTCTCTCGCCCAATCCGAGTCCGAATAACCTACAAGCTTGAAGTTTGCTCCTCCTGGGTACCATAAGCCAAAGTTTGGGGTATGAGCCAAATATCGAAAGATTCGCTTGACCGCCACAAAGTGACTTTCCTTAGGTGCGGCTTGAAACCGTGCACAAATACCCACACTCAACATGATATCCGGTCTAGATGCACAAAGGTAAAGCAAGGAGCCAATCATGGAGCGATATACCTTTTGATCCACCGCTTTACCATTGGGATCAATTTCAAGTTGGCACTTGGTGGGCATGGGAGTGGAAGCCGGCTTGACATCACTTAGATTGAATCTCTTGAGCATGTCTTGAGTGTATTTGGCTTGGTTGATGAAGGTTCCTTCTCTCCTTTGCTTCACTTCGAACCCGAGAAAGAACTTCAACTCTCCCATGGAAGACATCTCGAACTTTGAGGTCATGAGAGCGGCAAATTCCTCATTGAAAGCTTTGTTAGGGGAACCAAAGATAATATCATCAACATATAATTGGCACACAAACAACTCCCCTTTGACCTTCTTAGTAAAAAGAGTGGGGTTGATTAGCCCAACTTCAAAACCACGGTCTTGTAACAACTCGGTAAGGTGGTCATACCACGCACGTGGGGCTTGTTTAAGGCCATAGATGCCTTATCAAGTTGATACACATGATTGGGAAAGTAGGGATCCTCGAACCCAGGGGGTTGCTTGACATATACCAATTCATTAATAGGACCATTAAGAAAAGCACTCTTCATATCCATTTGTTGTAACTTAAAGTTATGATGAGAAGCATATGCAATCAACATGTGAATGGATTCAAGACGAGCAACGGGAGCAAAGGTTTCACCGTAGTCGATACCCTCGACTTGGGAGTAGCCTTGTGCTACCAAACGAGCCTTGTTGCGAATGATAATCCCATGAGCATCTTGCTTGTTCTTGAATATCCACTTGGTTCTGATGACATTGTGGTTCCCCGTTGGCCTTGGCACCAATCTCCACACGTTGTTGCGCTCGAAGTTGTTGAGTTCTTCATGCATGGCAGTGAGCCAATCCGGATCTTCGAGCGCCTCATAGACCTTTTGGGGTTCAACACACGAGACAAACGCGTGATGTTCACAATAGTTTGCTAATTTTCTACGAGTGCTTACCCCCTTTCTTAAGCTTCCAAGCACATTTGTCATGAGATGATCCTTGGTGGAGAGCTTGGAAGCAATCTTGGCGGCACGATGCTCCAATTCCTCCTCGGGGGTGAGACGAGGAGTGGTCACTTGATCATCTTGAGCGCCGTCTTGAGCTTGTTCTTGATCTCGAGGAAGCTCTTGATCTTGAACTTGCTCGGAGGAGTGAACTTGACCTTGGGAATCACTTGATGTTACAACACCATCTTGAGATTGACCTTGCCCTTGGTCTTGTTCTTGAGGTTAAGGGCCTTCACTTTGTTCTTCGGAAGCGTGTGGGTCTTGGGTTGGTGAAGGTTCTGTTGGGGAACGTAGTAATTTGAAAATTTTCCTACGCACACGCAAGATCATGGTGATGCATAGCAACGAGAGGGAAGAGTGTGATCTACGTACCCTTGTAGACCGACAGCGGAAGCGTTAGCACAATGCGGTTGATGTAGTCGTACGTCTTCACGGCCCGACCGATCAAGCACCGAAACTACGGCACCTCCGAGTTCTAGCACACGTTCAGCTCGATGACGATCCCCGGACTCCGATCCAGCAAAGTGTCGGGGAAGAGTTCCGTTAGCACGATGGTGTGGTGACGATCTTGATGTACTACCATCGCAGTCTTCGCCTAAGCACCGCTACAATATTATCGAGGATTATGGTGGAGGGGGGCACCGCACACGGCTAAGAAAACGATTACGAGGATCAACTTGTGTGTCTAGGGGTGCCCCCTGCCCCCGTATATAAAGGATCAAAGGGGGGGTGCGGCCGGCCAGGAGGAGGGCGCGCCAGGAGGAGTCCTACTCCCACCGGGAGTAGGATTCCCCCCCTTTCCTAGTTGGAATAGGATTCGGGAGGGGGAAAGAGGAGAGAGAGAAGGAAGGGGGGGGCGCCGCCCCCTCTCCTTATCCTATTCGGACTAGGGGGGAGGGGCGCGCGGCCCAGCCCTGGCCACCTTTCCTCTCTTCCACTAAAGCCCACTAAGGCCCATATACCTCCCAGGGGGTTCCGGTAACCTCCCGGTACTCCGGTAAAATCCCGATTTCACCCGGAACACTTCCGATATCCAAATATAGGCTTCCAATATATCAATCTTTATGTCTCGACCATTTCGAGACTCCTCGTCATGTCCGTGATCACATCCGGGACTCCGAACAAACTTCGGTACATCAAAATGCATAAACTCATAATATAACTGTCATCGAAACCTTAAGCGTGCGAACCCTACGGGTTCAAGAACAATGTAGACATGACCGAGACACGTCTCCGGTCAATAACCAATAGCGGAACCTGGATGCTCATATTGGCTCCTACATATTCTATGAAGATCTTTTATCGGTCAGACCGCATAACAACATATGTTGTTCCCTTTGTCGTCGGTATGTTACTTGCCCGAGATTCGATCGTCGGTATCTCAATACCTAGTTCAATCTCGTTACCGGCAAGTCTCTTTACTCGTTCTGTAATACATCATCTCACAACTAACTCATTAGTTGCAATGCTTGCAAGGCTTATGTGATGTGCATTACCGAGAGGGCCCGGAGATACCTCTCCGACAATCGGAGTGACAAATCCTAATCTCGAAATACGCCAACCCAACATGTACCTTTGGAGACACCTGTAGAGCACCTTTATAATCACCCAGTTAACGTTGTGACGTTTGGTAGCACACAAAGTGTTCCTCCGGCAAACGGGAGTTGCATAATCTCATAGTCATAGGAACATGTATAAGTCATGAAGAAAGCAATAGCAACATACTAAACGATCGGGTGCTAAGCTAATGGAATGGGTCATGTCAATCAGATCATTCACCTAATGATGTGATCCCGTTAATCAAATAACAACTCTTTGTCCATGGTTAGGAAACATAACCATCTTTGATTAACGAGCTAGTCAAGTAGAGGCATACTAGTGACACTCTGTTTGTCTATGTATTCACACATGTATTATGTTTCCGGTTAATACAATTCTAGCATGAATAATAAACATTTATCATGATATAAGGAAATAAATAATAACTTTATTATTGCCTCTAGGGCATATTTCCTTCAGTCTCCCACTTGCACTAGAGTCAATAATCTAGATTACACAGTAATGATTCTAACACCCATGGAGCCTTGGTGCTGATCATGTTTTGCTCGTGGAAGAGGCTTAGTCAACGGGTCTGCAACATTCAGATCCGTATGTATCTTGCAAATCTCTATGTCTCCCACCTGGACTAGATCCCGGATGGAATTGAAGCGTCTCTTGATGTGCTTGGTTCTCTTGTGAAATCTGGATTCCTTTGCCAAGGCAATTGCACCAGTATTGTCACAAAAGATTTTCATTGGACCCGATGCACTAGGTATGACACCTAGATGGATATGAACTCCTTCATCCAGACTCCTTCATTTGCTGCTTCCGAAGCAGCTATGTACTCCGCTTCACACTAGATCCCGCCACGACGCTTTGTTTAGAACTGCACCAACTGACAGCTCCACCGTTTTAATGTAAACACATATCCGGTTTGCGATTTAGAATCGTCCGGATCAGTGTCAAAGCTTGCATCAACGTAACCATTTACGATGAGCTCTTTGTCACCTCCATATAACGAGAACATATCCTTAGTCCTTTTCAGGTATTTCAGGATGTTCTTGACCGCTGTCCAGTGATCCACTCCTGGATTACTTTGGTACCTCCCTGCTAGACTTATAGCAAGGCACACATCAGGTCTGGTACACAGCATTGCATACATGATAGAGCCTATGGCTGAAGCATAGGGAACATCTTTCATTTTCTCTCTATCTTCTTCAGTGGTCGGGCATTGAGTCTTACTCAACTTCACACCTTGTAACACAGGCAAGAACCCTTTCTTTGCTTGATCCATTTTGAACTTCTTCAAAACTTTGTCAAGGTATGTGCTTTGTGAAAGTCCAATTAAGCGTCTTGATCTATCTCTATAGATCTTAATGCCCAATATGTAAGCAGCTTCACCGAGGTCTTTCATTGAAAAACTCTTATTCAAGTATCCCTTTATGCTATCCAGAAATTCTATATCATTTCCAATTAGTAATATGTCATCCACATATAATATCAGAAATGCTACAGAGCTCCCACTCACTTTCTTGTAAATACAGGCTTCTCCAAAAGTCTGTATAAAACCAAATGCTTTGATCACACTATCAAAGCGTTTATTCCAACTCCGAGAGGCTTGCACCAGTCCATAAATGGATCGCTGGAGCTTGCACACTTTGTTAGCTCCCTTTGGATCGACAAAACCTTCGGTTGCATCATATACAACTCTTCTTCCAGAAATCCATTCAGGAATGCAGTTTTGACATCCATCTGCAAATTTCATAATCATAAAATGCGGCAATTGCTAACATGATTCGGACAGACTTAAGCATCGCTACGGGTGAGAAGGTCTCATCGTAGTCAATCCCTTGAACTTGCCGAAAACCTTTTGCGACAAGTCGAGCTTTGTAGACAGTAATATTACCGTCAGCGTCAGTCTTTTTCTTGAAGATCCATTTATTCTCAATTGCTTGCCGATCATCGGGCAAGTCAACCAAAGTCCATACTTTGTTCTCATACATGGATCCCATCTCAGATTTCATGGCTTCAAGCCATTTTGCGGAATCTGGGCTCACCATCGCTTCTTCATAGTTCGTAGGTTCATCATGATCTAGTAGCATGACTTCCAGAACAGGATTACCGTACCACTCTGGTGCGGATCTCACTCTGGTTGATCTACGAGGTTCAGTAGTATCTTGTTCTGAAGTTTCATGATCATTATCATTAGCTTCCTCACTAATTGGTGTAGGTGTCGCAGAAACAGGTTTTCTGTGATGTACTACTTTCCAATAAGGGAGTAGGTACAGTTACCTCGTCAAGTTCTACTTTCCTCCCACTCACTTCTTTCGAGAGAAACTCCTTCTCCAGGAAAGTTTCCGAATTTAGCAACAAAAGTCTTGCCTTCGGATCTGTGATAGAAGGTGTATCCAATAGTTTCCTTTGGATATCCTATGAAGACACATTTCTCCGATTTGGGTTCGAGCTTATCAGGTTGAAGCTTTTTCACATAAGCATCGCAGCCCCAAACTTTCAGAAACGACAACTTTGGTTTCTGGCCAAACCACAGTTCATAAGGCGTCGTCTCAACGGATTTTGATGGTGCCCTATTTAACGTGAATGCGGTTGTCTCTAGAGCGTATCCCCAAAACGATAGCGGTAAATCAGTAAGAGACATCATAGATCGCACCATATCTAGTAAAGTACGATTACGACGTTCGGACACACCATTACTCTGTGGTGTTCCGGGTGGCGTGAGTTGCGAAACTATTCCACATTGTTTCAAATGTACACCAAACTCGTAACTCAAATATTCTCCTCCACGATCAGATCATAGGAATTTTATTTTCTTGTTACGATGATTTTCAACTTCACTCTGAAATTCTTTGAACTTTTCAAACGTTTCAGACTTGTGTTTCATTAAGTAGATATACCCATATCTGCTTAAGTCATCTGTGAAGGTGAGAAAATAACGATATCCGCCACGAGCCTCAACATTCATCGGACCACATACATCTGTATGTATGATTTCCAACAAATCTGTTGCTCTCTCCATAGTACCGGAGAACGGTGTTTTTGTCATCTTACCCATAAGGCACGGTTCGCAAGTACCAAGTGATTCATAATCAAGTGGTTCCAAAAGCCCATCAGTATGGAGTTTCTTCATGCGCTTTATACCGATATGACCCAAACGGCAGTGCCACAAATAAGTTGCACTATCATTATCAACTCTGCATCTTTTGGCTTCAACACTATGAATATGTGTGTCACTACTATCGAGATTTAATAAGAATAGACCACTCTTTAAGGGTGCATGACCATAAAAGATATTACTCATGTAAATAGAACAACCATTATTCTCTGATTTAAATGAATAACCGTCTCGCATCAAACAAGATCTAGATATAATGTTCATGCTTAACGCTGGCTCCAAATAACAATTATTTAGGTCTAATACTAATCCCGAAGGTAGATGTAGAGGTAGCGTGCCGACTGTGATCACATCGACTTTGGAACCATTTCCCACGCGCATCGTCACCTCGTCCTTAGCCAATCTTCGCTTAATCTGTAGTCCCTGTTTCGAGTTGCAAATATTAGCAACAGAACCAGTATCAAATACCCAGGTGCTACTGCGAGCATTAGTAAGGTACACATGAATAACATGTATATCACATATACCTTCGTCACCTTGCCATCCTTCTTATTCGCCAAATACTTGGGGCAGTTCCGCTTCCAGTGACCAGTCTGCTTGCAGTAGAAGCACTCAGTTTCAGGCTTAGGTCCAGGTTTGGGTTTCTTCTCTTGAGTAGCAACTTGCTTGCTGTTCTTTTTGAAGTTCCCCTTCTTCTTCCCTTTGCCCTTTTTCTTGAAACTAGTGGTCTTGTTGACCATCAACACTTGATGCTCCTTCTTGATTTCTACCTCCGCAGCTTTCAGCATTGCGAAGAGCTCGGGAATAGTCTTATTCATTCCTTGCATATTATAGTTCATCACGAAGCTCTTGTAGCTTGGTGGCAGTGATTGGAGAATTCTGTCAATGACGCAATCATCTGGAAGATTTACTCCCAATTGAATCAAGTGATTATTATACCCAGACATTTTGAGTATATGCTCACTGACAGAACTGTTCTCCTCCATCTTGCAGCTATAGAACTTATTAGAGACTTCATATCTCTCAATCCGGGCATTTGCTTGAAATATTAACTTCAACTCCTGGAACATCTCATATGCTCCATGACATTCAAAACGTCGTTGAAGTCCCGATTCTAAGCTGTAAAGCATGGCACACTGAACTATCGAGTAGTCATCAGCTTTGCTCTGCCAGACGTTCATAACATCTGGTGTTGCTCCAGCAGCAGGCCTGGCACCCAGCGGTGCTTCCAGGACGTAATTCTTCTGTGTAGCAATGAGGATAATCCTCAAGTTACGGACCAGTCCGTGTAATTGCTACCATCGTCTTTCAACTTTGCTTTCTCAAGGAACGCATTAAAATTCAACGGAACAACAGCACGGGCCATCTATCTACAATCAAACATAAATAAGCAAGATACTATCAGGTACTAAGTTCATGATAAATTTAGGTTCAATTAATCATATTACTTAAAGAACTCCCACTTAGATAGACATCCCTCTAATCCTCTAAGTCATTACGTGATCCAAATCAACTAAACCATGTCCGATCATCACGTGAGATGGAGTAGTTTCATTGGTGAACATCACTATTGAAAGATCGTGGATGTCGCCTAGCGGGGGGGGGGGTGAATAGGCGCTTTAAAATAATTACGATTTAGGCTTGAACAAATGCGGAATAAACCTAGCGGTTAATTTGTCAAGCACAAAACCTAAAACAACTAGGCTCACCTATGTGCACCAACAACTTATGCTAAGCAAGATAAGCAACTATGCGATAGCAAGATATATGACAAGAAACAATACGGCTATCACAAAGTAAAGTGCATAAGTAAAGAGCTCGGGTAAGAGATAACCGAGGCACGCGGAGACGACGATGTATCCCGAAGTTCACACCCTTGCGGATGCTAATCTCCGTTTGGAGCGGTGTGGAGGCACAATGCTCCCCAAGAAGCCACTAGGGCCACCGTAATCTCCTCACGCCCTCGCACAATGCAAGATGCCGTGATTCCACTAAGGGACCCTTGAGGGCGGTCACCGAACCCGTACAAATGGCAACCCTTAGGGGCGGTCACCGAACCCGTACACTTTGGCAACCCTTGGGGGCGGTCACCGGTACCTGTCAAATTGCTCGGGGCGATCTCCACAACCTAATTGGAGACCCCGACGCTTGCCCGGAGCTTTACACCATAATGATTGAGCTTCGAACAACACCAACCGTCTAGGGCGCCAAGGCACCCAAGAGGAACAAGCTCTAGGGTGCCCAAACACCCAAGAGTAATAAGCTTCTCAACCTTCACTTCCACGTATCACCGTGGAGAACTCAAACCGATGCACCAAATGCAATGGCAAGGGCACACAGGAGTGCCCAAGTCCTTCTCTCTCAAATCCCACCGAGCAACTAATGCTAGGGAGGAAAATGAGAGGAAGAAAAAGAAGGAGAACACCAAGAACTCCAAGATCTAGATCCAAGGGGTTCCCCTCACTTAGAGGAGAAAGTGATTGGTGGAAATGTGATCTAGATCTCCTCTCTCTTTTCCTCAAAACTAGCAAGAATCCATGGAGGGATTGAGAGTTAGCAAGCTAAGAAGGTCAACAATGGGGGAAGAACACGAGCTCAAGGATAGGGTTCATTGGGGAAGAAGACCCCCTTTTATAGGAGGGGGGAAATCCAACCGTTATGTGCTCAGCCCGCACACGAGCGGTACTACCGCTCCTGGTCCCGGTACAACCGGGACTCACAGTATACGTGCAGAACCCTACCAGGCGGTACAACCGGGCGACCAGGCGGTAGCACCGGTTGAGAAGAACAACCGGACCAACCGCCCAGCCACCGCTCAACCACCGCATAGGAACAGAAGGGAGTCACCCCTGAGTGCGGTAGTCGAGCGGTACCGGGCCGGTGCAACCGCATGGCCTTGAGCGCTCGGGCGGCTAAGTCCTGAGCGGTCGAACCGCTCCGGACACCGGTGGTACCGGTACGACCGGACCAACCGGGCCACCACCGCCCGAGTACCGCATCAAAACAGAGGCCTGACCGGTACTTGGGCGGTGCCTGGCCGGAACAACCGCCCAAGTCTTTGCTGAGCAAGTTGGCGGTACCACCGCCCGGAAGCAGCGGTACAACGGCTGAGAGCTCCAAGCGGTACTACCGCTGGGCACGCGGTACTACCGCTGGGACCAGACAAAAACCACTCTCAAGAAAACCAGAACTGCCATAACTTCTGCATATGAGCTCCGAATTGAGCAAACTCAAGCTTGTTGGAAACAAGACGACGAGTAGCATCAAAACAGCAAAAAAAGAGGAGTGAAACCTCCAACCGAGAAGAACCGAAAACCTCCAACATCGAAAACATCATAGAAGAAGCATGTGAACTCCGTTTTCGATGAACTCGAGCTTGTCATCAAGATGACCATAAGCTCTAAGACTCTCAAAGAGAACCAAACAAGAACCAAGAAAGATGATGCAAGGATGCAATGGTTTGAGCTCTCAACGATACGATCAAGCTACTCATCGAGAGCCCCCCTTGATAGTACGGCAATCGATCCTATAACCCGGTCTCCCAACTACCATCATGAGACCGGTAAAATAGAAAACCTATCAAGGGCAAACCTTTGCCTTGCACATGGTCCACTTGAGCTAGATGATGACAATCTTGACTCCCTCAAGTTGGACCACCTTTCTTGATTGTGTTGACTCGATGAAGACTAGTTGATTGCTCCCCCATACTCCACTATGGGTGAGCCACTCTTCCGCACATCTTCACAAGTCCATTATCACCACAAAGGACGGCAAGCTTCAAGCATTTGATCTCTTCGTGATGCTCCACTTGAACTTGCACACCGCAACCTAACCCCACAAAGAACTCTCACGAAGACCATGGGTTAGTACACAAAGCGTAATTGACAATTCTTACCATACCATGGGATCACTTGATCCCTCTCGGTACATCTTCTGCGCTTTGTGAGTTGATCAACTTGATTCACTCTTGACTTAGTCTTGATCAATCCTTGAACCTTTCCAATTCTCTTCATTTGAATGATGTCTTGAAGGTAGACATGAATGATCACACAATCTTCTTCTTCAAGACATGCTTGCAATAAGCTCAACTCTCACATGACCAATCTTTGGATAATTCCTTGAATAACACCTTGGTCGACACAAACTCTCCTTCCAACACATGTACTCCAAGAAAAGCCTATGGACAAAACCTTCAAATATAACTCAAGGCAACCATTAGTCCATAGAGATTGTCATCAATTACCAAAACCAAACATGGGGGCACCGCATGTTCTTTCATTATGTTGATCATATCTACTATATGATTCACGCTCGACCTTTCGGTCTCCGTGTTCCGAGGCCATATCTGTTATATGCTTGGCTCGTCAAGTATAACCTGAGTATTCCGCGTGTGCAACTGTTTTGCACCCATTGTATTTGAACGTAGAGCCTATCACACCCGATCATCACGTGGTGTCTCAGCACGAAGAACTTTCGCAACGGTGCATACTCAGGGAGAACACTTCTTGATAATTAGTGAGAGATCATCTTATAATGCTACCGTCAATCAAAGCAAGATAAGATGCATAAAAGATAAACATCACATGCAATCAATATAAGTGATATGATATGGCCATCATCATCTTGTGCTTGTGATCTCCATCTTCGAAGCACCGTCGTGATCACCATCGTCACCGGCGCGACACCTTGATCTCCATCGTAGCATCGTTGTCGTCTCGCCAATCTTATGCTTCCACGACTATCGCTACCGCTTAGTGATAAAGTAAAGCATTACAGCGCGATTGCATTGCATACAATAAAGCGACAACCATATGGCTCCTGCCAGTTGCCGATAACTCGGTTACAAAACATGATCATCTCATACAATAATTAGCATCATGTCTTGACCATATCACATCACAACATGCCCTGCAAAAACAAGTTGAGACGTAGCAAATTCAAAATTTTCTACGTTGTTCACCAAGATCAATCTATGGAGTCATCTAGCAACGAGGGAGGAGTGGATCTACATACCCTTGTAGATCGCGCGCGGAAGCGTTTCAAGAGAACGGGGTTGATGGAGTCGTACTCGTCGTGATCCAAATCACCGATGATCCTAGCGCCGAACGGATGGCACCTCCGCGTTCAACACACGTACGGGTCAGCGACGTCTCCTCCTTCTTGATCCAGCAAGGGGGAAGGAGAGGTTGAGGAAGATGGCTCCAACAGCAGCACGACGGCGTGGTGGTGGTGGAGCTGCAGTACTCCGGCAGGGCTTCGCCAAGCACTATGGAGGAGGAGGATGTGTTGGAGAGGGAGAGGGAGGCACCAAAGGCGTGGGGTGAGAGGCCCTCCTTCCCCCACTATATATAGGGAGCCAGGGGGGCGCCGGCCCTAGGAGATCCAATCTCCTAGGGGGGCGGCGGCCAAGGGAGGAATCCCTCCTCCCCAAGGCACCTAGGAGGTGCCTTCCCCCTTTGGGACTCTTCCCTTCCTTGAACCCTAGGCGCATGGGCCTCTTGGGGCTGGTGCCCTTGGCCCATATAGGCCAAGGCGCACCCCCTACAGCCCATGTGGCCCCCGGGCAGGTGGCCCCACCCGGTGGACCCCCGGGACCCTTCCGGTGGTCCCGGTACAATACCGGTGACCCCGAAACTTGTCCCGATGCCCGAAATAGCACTTCCTATATATAATTCTTTACCTCCGGACCATTCCGGAACTCCTCGTGACGTCCGGGATCTCATCCGGGACTCCGAACAACATTCGGTTACGCATATACATATCCCTATAACCCTAGCGTCATCGAACCTTAAGTGTGTAGACCCTACGGGTTCGGGAGACATGCAGACATGACCGAGAACGCTCTCCGGTCAATAACCAACAGCGGGATCTGGATACCCATGTTGGCTCCCACATGTTCCACGATGATCTCATCGGATGAACCACGATGTCAAGGACTTAATCAATCCCGTATACAATTCCCTTTGTCTAGCGTTACGATACTTGCCCGAGATTCGATCGTCGGTATCCCGATACCTTGTTCAATCTCGTTACCGGCAAGTCTCTTTACTCGTTCCGTAACACATCATCCCGTGATCAACTCCTTGATCACATTGTGCACATTATGATGATGTCCTACCGAGTGGGCCCAGAGATACCTCTCCGTCACGGAGTGACAAATCCCAGTCTCGATTCGTGCCAACCCAACAGACACTTTCGGAGATACCCGTAGTGTGCCTTTATAGCCACCCAGTTACGTTGTGACGTTTGGCACACCCAAAGCACTATTCCTACGGTATCCGGGAAGTTGCACAATCTCATGGTCTAAGGAAATGATACTTGACATTAGAAAAGCTTTAGCATACGAACTACATGATCTTGTGCTAGGCTTAGGATTGGGTCTTGTCCATCACATCATTCTCCCAATGATGTGATCCCGTTATCAACGACATCCAATGTCCATGGTCAGGAAACCGTAACCATCTATTGATCAACGAGCTAGTCAACTAGAGGCTTACTAGGGACATGGTGTTGTCTATGTATCCACACATGTATCTGAGTTTCCTATCAATACAATTCTAGCATGGATAATAAACGATTATCATGAACAAGGAAATATAATAATAACTAATTTATTATTGCCTCTAGGGCATATTTCCAACAGTCTCCCACTTGCACTAGAGTCAATAATCCATTTCACATCGATATGTGATTAACACTCAAGGTCACATCCCCATGTGACTAACACCCAAAGAGTTTACTAGAGTCAATAATCTAGTTCACATTACCATGTGATTAACACTCGATGAGTTCTGGGTTTGATCATGTTATGCTTGTGAGAGATGTTATAGTCAAGGGGTCTGAATCTTTCAGATCCGTATGTACTTCGCAAATCTCTATGTCATCTTGTAGATGCAGCTACTACGCTATATTTGGAGCCATTTCAAATAACTGTTCTACTTGGAGCTATTCTAAATTGTTGCTCCATTATACGTATCCGGTATCTCTACTCAGAGCTATCCGGATAGGTGTTAAGCTTGCATCGACGTAACCCTTTACGACGAACTCTTTTACCACCTCCATAATCGAGAAAATTCCTTAGTCCACTAGTTACTGAGGATAACTTTGACCGTTGTCCTGTGATCCATTCTTGGATCACTCTTGTACCCCTTGACTGACTCATGGCAAGGCACACTTCAGGTGCGGTACACAACATAGCATACTTTAGAGAGCCTATGATAAAAGCATAGGGGACGACCTTCGTCCTTCCTCTTTCTTCTGCCGTGGTCGAGCTTAACTTCATACCTTACAACTCAGGCAAGAACTCCTTCTTTGACTGATCCATCTTGAACACCTTCAAGATCATGTCAAGGTATGTGCTCATTTGAAAGTACCATTAAGCGTTTTTGATCTATCCTTATAGATCTTGATGCTTAATGTTCAAGTAGCTCAATCCAGGTTTTCCATTGAAAAACACCTCTCAAATGACCCTATATGCTTTCCAGAAATCCTACGTCATTTCTGATCCACAATATGTCAACAACATATACTTATCAGAAATTCTATAGTGCTCCCACTCACTTCTTTGGAAATACAAGTTTCTCATAAACTTTGTATACTCCCAAAACTTTGATCATCTTATCAAAGCATACATTCCAACTCCGAGATGCTTACTCCAGTCCTTAGAAGGATTGCTGGAGCTTTGCATACTTATTAGCATCTTTCAGGATTAACAAAACCTTCCGGTTGTATCACATACAACCTTTCCTCAAAAACCGTTGAGGAAACAATGGTTTTTGGCATCCTATCTACAAGATTTCACAAATAATGCAGTAATTGCTAATATAATTCCAACAGACTCTTAGCATCGCTACGAGTGAGAAAGTCTCATCGCAGTCAACTCCTTGAACTTGTCGGAAAACATCTTAACGACAAGTCGAGCTTTCTTAATGGTGATACCTACCATCATTGTCCGTCTTCCTTTTAAAATCCATCTGTACTTAATAGCCTTACGACCATCGAGCCGTTCTGCCAAAGTCTACACTTTGTTTTCATACATGGATCCTCTCTCGGATTTTATGGCCTCGAGCCATTTATCGGAATCCGGGCCCACCATCGCTTCTCCATGGCTCATAGGTTCATTGTTGTCTAGCAACATGACTTCCAAGACAGGATCACGTACCACTCTGAAGTAGTATGCATCCTTGTCATCCTACGAGGTTTGGGAGTGACTTGATCCGAGGTCTCATGATCGATATCATAAGCTTCCACTTCAATTGGTGTAGGTGCCACGGGAACAACTTCCTGTGCCCTGCCACACACTAGTTGAAGAGACGGTTCAATAACCTCATCAAGTCTCCACCATCCTCCCACTCAATTCTTTCGAGAGAAACTTTTCCTCGAGAAAGGACCCGATTCTAGAAACAATCCCTTATTGCTTTCGGATCTGAGACAGGAGGTATACCCAACTGTTTTGGGTGTCCTATGAATATGCATTTATCCGCTTTGGGTTCGAGCTTATCAGCCTGAAACTTTTTCACATAAGCGTCGCAGCTCCAAACTTTTAAGAAATGACAGCTTAGGTTTCTCTAAACCATAGTTCATACGGTGTCATCTCATCAGAATTACGTGGTGCCCTATTTAAAGTGAATGTGGTTGTCTTTAATGCCTAACCCATAAACTATCGTGGTAATTCGATAAGAAACATCATGGTATGCATCATATCCAATAGGGTGCAGTTATGATGTTCGGACATACCATCACACTATGGTGTTCCAGGCTGTATTAGTTGTGAAACAATTTCCACAATGTCTTAATTCTGTGCCAAACTCGTAATTTAGATATTCATCTCTATGATCATATCATAGATATTTTATCCTCTTGTCACGACGATCTTTCAACTTCACCCTGAAATTACTTGAACCTTTCAATAATTCAGACTCGTGATTCATCAAGTAAATATACTCAACATCTACCCAAATCATCTGTGAAGTAAGAACATAACGATGTCCACTACATGCCTCAGCACTCATTGGACTGCACACATCAAAATGTATTACTTCCAACAAGTTGCTTCCTAGTTCCATTTTACTGAAAACGAGGCTTTCAGTCATCTTGCCCATGTGGTATGATTTGCATGTCTCAAGTGATTCAAAATCAAGTGAGTCCAAACGGTCCATTTGCATGGAGTTTCTTCATGCATATACACCAATAGACATGGTTCGCATGCCTCAAACTTTTCAAAACGAGTGAGCCCAAAGATCCATCAACATGGAGCTTCTTCATGCGTTTTATACTGATATGACTTACGTGGCAGTGCCACAAGTAGGTGGTACTATCATTACTATCTTTTGGCATGAACATGTGTATCACTACGATCGAGATTCAATAAACCATTCATTTTAGGTGTAAGACCATTGAAGGTATTATTCAAATAAACAGAGTAACCATTATTCTCTTTCAATGAATAACCGTATTGCGATAGACATAATCCAATCATGTCTATGCTCAACGCAAACACCAATCTCGATGGTAGAGGGAGCGTACGATATTTGATCAACCTTGGAAATACTTCCAACACATATCGTCATCTCACCTTTAGCTAGTCTCCATTTATTCCGTAGCTTTTATTTCGAGTTACTAACACTTAGCAACCGAACCGGTATCTAATACCCTGGTGCTACTAGGACTACTAGTAAAGTACACATTAACATAACACATTCAATATACTTCTATCGACCTTGCCAGCCTTCTTATCTACCAAGTATCTAGGGTAATTCTGCTCCAGTGGCTGTTCCCTTTATTACAGAAGCACTTAGTCTCGGGTTTGGGTTCAACCTTGGGTTTCTTCACTAGAGCAGCAGCTGATTTGCCGTTTCATGAAGTTTCCCTTCTTGCCCTTGCCCTTCTTGAAACTAGTGGTTTCACCAACCATCAACAATTGATGCTCCTTCTTGATTTCTACTTTCGCGGTGTCAAACATCGCGAGTTGCTCAAGGATCATCATGTCTATCCCTGATATGTTATAGTTCATCACGAAGCTCTAATAGCTTGGTGACAGTGACTATGGAGAACCATCACTTTCTCATCTGGAAGATTAACTCCCACTTGATTCAAGTGATTGTAGTACTCAGACAATCTGAGCACATGCTCAACGATTGAGCTTTTCTCCCTTAGTTTGCAGGCTAAGAAAATCGTCGGAGATCTTATACCTCTTGACGTGGGCACGGGCCTAAAATCCCAATTTCAGCCCTCGAAACATCTCATATGTTTTGCGACGTTTCAAAACGTCTTCGGTGCCTCAACTCTAAACCGTTTAACTGAACTATCACGTAGTTATCAAAATGTGTATGTCAGATGTTCGCAACATCCACAGACAACGTTCGAGGTTCAGCACACTGAGCGGTGCATTAAGGACATAAGCCTTCTATGAAGCAATGAGGACAATCCTCAGTTTACGACCTAGTCCGCATAATTGCTACTATCAACTTTCAACTAAATTTTCTCTAGGAACATATCCAAACAGTAGAACTGAAGCGCGAGCTACGACATAATTTGCGAAGACCTTTTGACTATGTTCAGGATAATTAAGTTCATCTTATGAACTCCCACTCAGATAGACATCCCTCTAGTCATCTAAGTGATTACATGATCCGAGTCAACTAGGCCGTGTCCGATCATCACGTGAGACAGACTAGTCAACATCGGTGAACATCTTCATGTTGATCGTATCTTCTATACGACTCATGCTCGACCTTTCGGTCTCTTGTGTTCCGAGGCCATGTCTGTACATGCTAGGCTCGTCAAGTTAACCTAAGTGTTTCGCATGTGTTCCGAGGCCATGTCTGTACATGCTAGGCTCGTCAACACCCGTTGTATTCGAACGTAAGAATCTATCACACCCGATCATCACGTGGTGCTTCGAAACGACGAACTTTCACAACGGTGCATAGTTAGGGGGAACACCTTCTTGAAATTTTAGTGAGGGATCATCTTATTTACTACCGTCGTTCTAAGCAAATAAGATGTATAAACATGATAAACATCACATGCAATCAAATAGTGACATGATATGGCCATCATCACTTTGCTCCTCTTGATCTCCATCTTCGGGGCTCCATGATCATCATCGTCACCGGCATGACACCATGATCTCCATCATCATGATCTCCATCATCGTGTCTTCATGAAGTTGTCTCGCCAACTATTACTTCTACTACTACAGCTAACAGTTAGCAATAAAGTAAAGTAATTACATGACGTTTATGTTGACACGCAGGTCATAAATAAATTAAGACAACTCCTATGGCTCCTGCCGGTTGTCATACTCATCGACATGCAAGTCGTGATTCCTATTACAAGAACATGATCAATCTCATACATCACATATATCATTCATCACATACTTTTGGCCATATCACATCACATAGCATACCCTGCAAAAACAAGTTAGACGTCCTCTAATTGTTGTTTGCATGTTTTATGTGGCTGCTATGGGTTTCTAGCAAGAACGTTTCTTACCTACGCAAAAACCACAACGTGATATGCCAATTGCTATTTACCCTTCATAAGGACCCTTTTCATCGAATCCGATCCGACTAAAGTGGGAGAGACAGACACCCGCTAGCCACCTTATGCAACTAGTGCATGTCAGTCGGTGGAACCAGTCTCACGTAAGAGTACGTGTAAGGTCGGTCCGGGCCGCTTCATCCCACAATGCCGCCAAATCAAGATTGGACTAGTAACGGCAAGTAAATTGACAATATCGACGCCCACAACAACTTGTGTTCTACTCGTGCATAGAAACTACGCAATAGACCTAGCTCATGATGCCACTGTTGGGGAACGTAGTAATAATTCAAAATTTTCCTACGTGTCACCAAGATCAATCTATGGAGTCATCTAGCAAAGAGGGAGGAGTGGATCTACATACCCTTGTAGATCGCGCACAGAAGCGTTCAAGAGAACGGGGTTGATGGAGTCGTACTCGTCGTAATCCAAATCACCGATGATCCTAGCGCCGAACGGACGGCACCTCCGCGTTCAACACACGTACGGAGCAGCGACATCTCCTCCTTCTTGATCCAGCAAGGGGGAAGGAGAGGTTGAGGAAGATGGCTCCAACAATAGCACGACGACGTGGTGGTGGTGGAGCTGCAGTACTCCGGCAGCGCTTCGCCAAGCACTATGGAGGAGGAGGATGTGTTGGAGAGGGAGAGGGACGCACCAAAGGCGTGGGGTGAGAGGCCCTCCTTTCCCCACTATATATAGGGAGTCCAAGGGGGGGGCGCCGGCCCTAGGAGATCCAATCTCCTAGGGGGGCGGCGGCCAAGGGAGGAATCCCTCCTCCCCAAGGCACCTAGAAGGTGCCTTCCCCCTTTGGGACTCTTCCCTTCCTTGAACCCTAGGCGCATGGGCCTCTTGGGGCTGGTGCCCTTGGCCCATATAGGCCAAGGCGCACCCCCTACAGCCCATGTGGCCCCCCGGGGCAGGTGGCCCCACCCGGTGGACCCCCGGGACCCTTCCGGTGGTCCCGGTACAATACCGGTGACCCCGAAACTTGTCCCGATGCCCGAAATAGCACTTCCTATATATAATTCTTTACCTCCGGACCACTCCGGAACTCCTCGTGACGTCCGGGATCTCATCCGGGACTCCGAACAACATTTGGGTTACTGCATATACATATCCCTACAACCCTAGTGTCACCGAACCTTAAGTGTGTAGACCCTACGGGTTCGGGAGACATGTAGACATGACCGAGATCGCTCTCCGGTCAATAACCAACAGCGGGATCTGGATACCCCATGTTGGCTCCCACATGTTCCACGATGATCTCATCGGATGAACCACGATGTCGAAGACTTAATCAATCCCGTATACAATTCCCTTTGTCTAGCGGTCCGATACTTGCCCGAGATTCGATCGTCGGTATCCGGATACCTTGTTCAATCTCGTTACCGCAAGTCTCTTACTCGTTCCGTAACACATCCCGTGATCAACTCCTTGGTCACATTGTGCAATTAATGATGATGTCCTACGAGTGGGCCCAGAGATACCTCTCCGTCACACGAGTGACAAATCCAGTCTCGATTCGTGCAACCCAACAGACACTTTCGAGACTACCCGTAGTGTACCTTTATAGCCCCAGTTACGTTGTGACGTTTGGCACCCAAAGCACTCCTACGGTATCCGGGAGTTGGCACAATCTCATGTCTAAGGAAATGAATACTGACCATTGGAAAAGCTTTAGCAATACGAACTACACGATCTTGGTGCTAGCTTAGGATTGGGTCTTTGTCCATCACATCATTCTCCAAATGATGTGATCCCGTTATCAACGACATCCAATGTCCATGGTCAGGAAACCGTAACCATCTATTGATCAACGAGCTAGTCAACTAGAGGCTTACTAGGGACATGGTGTTGTCTATGTATCCACACATGTATCTGAGTTTCCTATCAATACAATTCTAGCATGGATAATAAACGATTATCATGAACAAGGAAATATAATAATAACTAATTTATTATTGCCTCTAGGGCATATTTCCAACAAAAACAAGTTAGACGTCCTCTACTTTGTTGTTGCAAGTTTTACGTGGCTGCTACGGGCTTAAGCAAGAACCAATCTTACCTACGCATCAAAACCACAACGATAGTTTGTCAAGTTGGTGCTGTTTTAACCTTCGCAAGGACCGGGCGTAGCCACACTCGGTTCAACTAAAGTTGGAGAAACTGTCACCCGCTAGCCACCTTTGTGCAAAGCACGTCGGGAGAACCGGTCTCGCGTAAGCGTACGCGTAATGTCGGTACGGGCCGCTTCGTCCAACAATACCGCCGAACCAAAGTATGACATGCTGGTAAGCAGTATGACTTATATCGCCCACAACTCACTTGTGTTCTACTCGTGCATATAACATCAACAAATAAAACCTAGGCTCGGATGCCACTGTTGGGGAACGTAGTAATTTCAAAATTTTCCTATGCACACACAAGATCATGGTGATGCATAGCAACGAGAGGGGAGAGTGTGATCTATGTACCCTTGTAGACCGATAGCGGAAGCGTTAGCACAACGCAGTTGATGTAGTCGTACGTCTTCACGGCCCGACCGTTCAAGCACCGAAACTACGGCACCTCCGAGTTCTAGCACACGTTCAGCTCGATGACAATCCCCGGACTCCGATCCAGCAAAGTGTCGGGGAAGAGTTCCTTCAGCACGACGGCGTGGTGATGATCTTGATGTACTACCATCGCAGGGCTTCGCCTAAGCACCGCTACAATATTATCGAGGATTATGGTGGAGGGGGGCACCGCACACGGCTAAGAAAACGATCACGAGGATCAACTTGTGTGTCTAGGGGTGCCCCCTGCCCCCGTATATAAAGGATCAAAGGGGGGGGGGGTGCGGCCGGCCAGGAGGAGGGCGCGCTAGGAGGAGTCCTACTCCCACCGGGAGTAGGATTCCCCCCTTTCCTAGTTGGAATAGGATTCGGGAGGGGGAAAGAGGAGAGAGAGAAGGAAGGGGGGCGCCGCCCCCCTCTCCTTATCCTATTCGGACTAGGGGGGAGGGGCGCGCGGCCCAGCCTTGGCCACCTTTCCTCTCTTCCATTAAAGCCCACTAAGGCCCATATACCTCCCGGGGGGTTCCGGTAACCTCCCGGTACTCCGGTAAAATCTCGATTTCACCCGGAACACTTCCGATATCCAAATATAGGCTTCCAATATATCAATCTTTATGTCTCAACCATTTCGAGACTCCTCGTCATGTCCGTGATCACATCCGGGACTCCGAACAAACTTCGGTACATCAAAATGCATAAACTCATAATATAACTGTCATCGAAACCTTAAGCGTGCGGACCCTACGGGTTCGAGAACAATGTAGACATGACCGAGACACGTCTCCGGTCAATAACCAATAGCGGAACCTGGATGCTCATATTGGCTCCTACATATTCTATGAAGATCTTTTATCGGTCAGACCGCATAACAATATACGTTGTTCCCTTTGTCATCGGTATGTTACTTGCCCGAGATTCGATCGTCGGTATCTCAATACCTAGTTCAATATCGTTACTGGCAAGTCTCTTTACTCGTTCCCTAATACATCATCTCACAACTAACTCATTAGTTGCAATGCTTGCAAGGCTTATGTGATGTGCATTACCGAGAGGGCCCAGAGATACCTCTCCGACAATCGGAGTGACAAATCCTAATCTCGAAATACGCCAACCCAACATGTACCTTTGGAGACACCTGTAGAGCACCTTTATAATCACCCAGTTACGTTGTGACGTTTGGTAGCACACAAAGTGTTCCTTCGGCAAACGGGAGTTGCATAATCTCATAGTCATAGGAACATGTATAAGTCATGAAGAAAGCAATAGCAACATACTAAACGATCGGGTGCTAAGCTAATGGAATGGGTCATGTCAATCAGATCATTCACCTAATGATGTGATCCCGTTAATCAAATAACAACTCTTTGTCCATGGTTAGGAAACATAACCATCTTTGATTAACGAGCTAGTCAAGTAGAGGCATACTAGTGACACTCTGTTTGTCTATGTATTCACATGTATTATGTTTCTGGTTAATACAATTCTAGCATGAATAATAAACATTTATCATTATATAAGGAAATAATTAATAACTTTATTATTGCCTCTAGGGCATATTTCCTTCAGGTTCCACTTGAGTGAAACATTGTCCTTCTCCTTCGGCCACAAGGGGTTCCTCAGTGGGTAGGATATGACCAATACCCATTCTTCTAATGGCTTGGGGAGGAATTTCATCACCTACATCACAAGTACCACTTTGCTCCACTTGGGAGCCATTATTCTCATCAAAATCCACGTTACATGTTTCCTCAATAAGTCTCGTGGACTTATTGAGAACACGATAAGCATGAGAGTCTGTAGCATAGCCAACAAATATGCCCTCATAAGCTCTAGCCTCAAATTTAGACAAACGGCCACCTTTCTTGAGAATGAAACACTTACACCCGAACACCCGGAAGTACTTGAGGTTGGGCTTGTTACCGGTGAGTATCTCATATGGAGTCTTGTTCAAGCCTTTGCGGAGGTAGAGCTGATTAGATGCATGACACGCGGTGTTCATGGCTTCCGCCCAAAAGTTGTAGGGAGACTTGAACGCCATCATGGTCCTTGCCGCATCCATCAACGTCCGGTTCTTCCTCTCCGCTACACCATTTTGTTGAGGGGTATAAGGTGCGGAAAATTGATGCTTGATTCCCTCATCACTCAAAAACTCATCCAAGGTGTAGTTCTTGAACTCGGAGCTGTTGTCACTTCTTATAGTCAAGATCTTTGCATTGTGTTGTCGTTGAGCTTCATTTGCAAAGTCGATGACGATTTGTTGGGTCTCGCTCTTCCTCTTGAAGAAGTACTAGATGACCCGTTCGCCCATGGCACAAAGGCCGAAAGGAAGCCAACTTTTGAAAGAGTGTGCATCAAAATATGTAGACATAGAAGGAAACACATGGAAAATAAGTACGAATTGATGACAGATAGATGGTTGCTGATGATACATGTTTTCTAAAAAGCTTACGAATGATCATTTACAATGTTATGAGTAAGGCATGTAGATAGGCAGAGCTACGTTAGACAAATGTATCGCTGGATGTTTAGAATGATTTCTTTGAGGCAAGTCTTCATAAATGTTGTTCTTCAGGGCCTGCATTGCTCAGAGCAGAAATTCCTTCGATATCATCGTCCAAGCTCCAATAACACTTGTTTGTTTTCTGTATAACGAATTTTGATTGTAAACTTATATCTTTAAGACGATTAGCAATATATCTTATCTGTGACAAAATATGTTTCAGATTGTTGGCTTTGGGTGTTGATCTTGCTGTGAAGTTTGTATCTATTATGCGGTAAAGTTCCTTCACTTCACTTACACTACTTGAGAGCTTCAGCTGCCGGTCGATCTTCAGCTTCTTTGAGTTTACCGTACACGTAGATGGATATTGATTTTCTTGGAATTCGGTTGTCCAATTGGTGCCTTGATGGATAGTGAATTGTTGTGTCAAGACCAACCATCCTTACCTTCTGTGTTGAGTACACTGCATTTGGAAGGCCAAGCTGCTGCATCATAGCGTCCAGAAGGTCCTTTGTTGGGATCCTGACTTTTTCCATTGTGGCTGACTGATGACAGTGAAGAAGATACAGTGATTTAGGGCAGTTTATGATTATATGTGTATGTATCAAATTCGAGCAAGATACACAATGTTCATAGTAACTGAATGATATGTGCTGGCTTAGCTATTTTTTGATAATAGTAGGGCATGAGCTTTCCTAAACTGTAGAGTATACATGTTTTACTATTTGTCAAGCACCAAGAAAACAGGGGATTTAACAGGTATGGGTAAGTATGCACATTGTTAGTAGGAAACAAATTCCATTTTCTCATTCTTGATGTTACAACATTTATGAGATCAGGTTATTGTAGCAAATATAAGGTACAATCATTCTTTTCTTTAAACATAAGGTAAAATCACTTGTTTCTTCAAATGTAAATATCAGGTTATGAAAACAGGGGATCAACATGTGTTCATTTTCTCACTCTTCATGTTGTAGTATTTATGAGATCAGGTTATGGGAAACAAATATAGGGTACAATCATTCTTTTTAAAAATATAAGGTACAACCATTCTTTTCTTTAAATGTAAATATCAGGTTATGAAAACAAGGGGATCAACAGGTATAGAGGACAGTAGGCACCGAATAAGTATATAACACTGGCAATAGAAAAGGAAAACCCGAGTTTTCAAGATTTTACTCGATCAATGATAGGTACAGGAAAATAACTGATTTTAAATGTAAACTGCGATGGAAACAATCGCACCTATTTTTAGGAAATGCGATAGTCAATTGATTAAGCAATTACACCTAGTGGACAATATGCAAGTTTAAACAGACTTGGCATTAGCTAAATGCCTTATTATATGGCAAAGTTCATATGAACAGAATTCATAAGCTCCAACTTAAAGAACATAATCAAGTGATTGTTCTACAACTCCACCTAAGATTTGAATATCATCAAACTAATCAATCAAGAAAAGCGCAGGTGAGTTGCGATTATCCTCTTCATGCTGATTGCCTACACCTTGCTTTCTCCGGCTCTTTCGTTTTGCTATGCAAATATTTTATTCGGTCTCGGTGATTAGGCTCGAAAGCATGTATTTTTTACGGGAATTAAACTATGTGTGGTAAACTCAACTAAATAGGTCCCAAGTTTTTCTTGCTTTGCTAATTTTGTAATGCACACAACTTGTTTGATGTTATGCCTACAAAATTTTAAAACAAAGTAGATCTTCCCAAATTTCGTCATGGAGATGACCTGTTTGATCATATGCTACAAATAAAAAATAGAGCAGATGGCATAACAAATTTTACAACCCACACTAAACTATCTTTATGTACATTCGCCATGCACCTATATTAATTTACTTTACTCCAACAATGACCAAGACAAAAAATATTAACCGAGCCAATACAAACAGAATCCTTTAGTTTTCCTACTTAATTACCAGCAGATCAATAAGCAACCTATTAACTCTTTAATTCAGTTCTACTAAAAACCATCCAATGGAGGAATGGAAGTATTGGCCCTTTGAGCTACGTACAGGTATATACCTTTCGTAATGGTATACTAAATTATATTTTGACAGGTACTTGTATATATTTACCTTTATGCTCTTCTAATACATTTCTTTATACTATAGTCGATCAATTAAGCAACTGGCTGTCAACACAGAAATACATGATAGATGATATTTCTCCTTCACAAGGCTTTATAAGTAGAGTTGAACACAAGACCAAAGAAGTTGCAGAGGGATTTACACTATGCAATAGCATGTTGTGATGGATTGCTTGCAGACACACTATGTAATATCTAACTTAGTATACATGTCATCAACACAATTTAGAGACAATGGCGGTGTTGCTTAGTACATATGTACATACCTGGATCGTCGTTGTTGTAGATCAGGTTGTCAATCCCTTGCTCCTTTCATAATATGGCTATCATTTGAGCAGGAGGAATAATGAAAGTGGAAAATGAAGATAGCATGTGATTAGCACATGCTTGAAGAAAACATCCTCGATAAAACCAACAAAGCAGCAGCAGTTTATGTTATAAGTTTATGCACAGTTGTTTTCTATCTTGGTTTTGTTCAATGGAAGCCATGCGACATTTAAACCTATTCATGGTACCAGTCATCGTCTCCTACTATAAGGTGCCAGAAAATGAGGAAAGCCTAAAATATTGAAGGTTAAACCTTGTGTCATATTGCTTGAAAGTTAATATAATGCCATTAGCATGCTTGATATATTCAGTTATGATATGATTATCTTAAGACACATCATATTTTTCCCACTGGCTTAGATGACAGGCAACTTAGGAGCTATAAAATTTTTGGGACAATTGCAAAAAAGATGCAGTATTCAATTGAAGGAGAAATAATGTCATGACGGTAGTTTATTATAGCTTGGTTCTATTCGGTGTTACTTGGTGTCAGGCGATGTTTTATATATTTAAAAGGCATAAGAAAAATAATGATTGACTGGCCTTATGAAAGGCTATGGACAGTGGCTGATAGTGGGCCTTCTTTGCCTTAAAAAACAAAGACAAATATGTTAAATTTCTTAATCTTTTTTGCCAGGACAATGTTTGTCCACTTAGCAAGCTACATAGCTAGAGACGCATCGTATAGATAGTTCTGGTCATTTAGCTTATGGTGAGGGATATACGCGGTGATGAACATCAGGTAGAGTCATTGTTTGTGCCATTGGTACCGAAAATGAGTTCATCGTCTAAGCACCTCTTAGTGGTGGGTGTGTTTGGTGGGCTGCCATTGCCGAAAGCAGAGATGCCTTCCAAATCGACTTCCAGCCAAAAATAAATACATGTATGTTTGCTGTAGAAAGTCTTCTGATTGCCCTGTTGTATCGTTGAGATGATACGCAACATATCTTATCTGCGACAGTGTATGGGATTGTCTTCGGGCAATGATCCTGCTGTGAATGTCTTCTGATTGTAAAGTATATCGTCAAGGTGCTCTACAACATATCTTACTTATGAGAGAGTACAGTTAAGACTTTTGTCTTCAATTGATTCTAGAATGAAGTTGCTAAAAATTATATTGTAAAGATCTTAAAAATAGTTGAATGGATTAGCACTAAAAAGTGAGTTCATATGTAGCCAACATAAAGGTCTTCCTCACTGACTATCCTCAACCATCATGTAACACGATCACCTAAATCACTAAGCTTCGTGGGAGCCTCAACCATCATGTATCACAATCTCCTAAATCAGTAAGCTTCCTGGGTTCAAACTCCTGGGAACGATTCAAGCAGAGAATTCAATTTCTGACATCAATTTTGACTCATCCCACTTCTGGGAACAATTCAGGTAGAGAATTCGATTTCTGACATCAATTTTGACTCGTCCCTTGCAAGGCCCCGATTGGAAGCCTTGTAACCTGATACGCCTATCAAAAATATACCGGTGTATTTTACCATCTTATAAAATTGACCAGCATTTTACAGGGGTGCCTTTTGTCACGCTATATCCCGTACGTGCTTGGATAGAAGATACAGAGAAGAGACAACCAGGAGACACCCCACGGAAGCCTCTGCCTCACGCCATTCCTTCTTGTTGCGCTCGTAGGACCATGAGGAGGCTCGAATCGGTGGCCAGCTGCTGCAGTCCAAGACCCCCTTCCGCAGATAGTCGGGGGAGCATGGTGATGGCGATGGATGCTGGTCGTCGCGGGTTACAGGACGCAGTGCGACGAATCAGGAGGAGGGCGTACGGGATAAGGAGGGAGGGTGGCGTGGGCCTCCCTCAAGACCACCTCCCACGCTGCAGCGACGGTGTCGCATCTCTGGCACCACAGCGGCAGCAGCAAGCGTACAGGGCAGCCGCGGTGGCGCTTCTTCGGCACGGCGACGGTAACGCGCTTACGGCGCCATATTGTCTGACCAGACCACGACTCTGTAACATCCCAAATTTTCAATTTGGAATGTTATACACTAGATCATCATTGCATATCATACTTATTGCATTTTGATTGATCCTAAAAATTTCACGCAACTCAAGGACCCTCGGAGAGAGTTGGGGATTTCGTTATTTTCATCTTTAAGTTGTCTCAAATTTTGAAAATAGGATCATTTGATTTTATTTATTTTATCTTCAATTATTTTTATTACAAAAATTATGAAAGAGGGAATAAAATGACTTTCCCAAAATAAATAAATATTAAGGATTTAATAAAAAAATTAAATAAGATTTATTCTGGTTTTATTTGCTATTTTATTTGAATTTAGGAAAAATGTGTGTTTTTCAAAATTGCATTTAGGCCCCAAATAAATGTTCATCCTGTGCGGCTTGATTTTAGAAGCCGGGCAAAATTTATTTCGGAATTTTTGGAGTCCGTTTAATAGTCCTTTTGTTTTTTCTAAGCGTAACTATTTAAAAAAAACTGAACCGACCTACGGCCGTGCTAGGCCCAGACTCCTCCAGGCCTCAGCCTTTATAAGCCGCCAGCCCATCCCGGGCCGAAACCCTAGCCGCCCCGCCTCGAACCCCGAGCCGCCCCGCCCGACGCCGCCGCCCCGCCGGACCCCGCCGCCGCCGACGCCGCCGCCTTGCCGGAGCCGCCGCCGCCCGTCCCGCCGAGGTTGACCCGCCGCCGGTTTTCCTGGAAAAACCATTCGGTTTTTGCCGATTTTCGTTCGGTTTTTTTAGTTTCCGTTTTTTTCTTTAGATCGGTTTTTTGGTTTAGGTTAATTAGCGAGCGTTCGCTCGTTCGTTCGTTTTAACGAACGCGTTCTTCGTTTAGATATAGTTAACGAACGTTCGTTTGTTAAACTGTTTGTTGTTTTTTCTTTTTCTCGGATTAAATCCGTGATTTTCTGATCGCGATTTCTGATCCGATTTTTGTTTTAATTTAACTTTTCGCTCGTTTATCGGAATCAGGCGATTCAAGCGCCTTGAGTTTCGTCTCGAAACCCTCTTTCCGCTTAGCCAATTTAAACAAGTTTTTGCTACTATAAAAATTGCCTTGGATCCAGAATAGTAAACGAAGTCTGTTTCTTTTGTCGTTTGTCTTCCGTTGCTTCGTTCGATTTGATTCTTTTTGCCAACCGGGAGTTCTTAAGTTGAACTTTCTGGTTAGTTCTCTTATTTGAGTTTTACCTGTGCATTAGCTGAGTACTTATTGTATGCTTGTTTGTTTGCGATAGAGTACCCGGAGTGCGCCGCTTGCTACTTCGAATCGCTAAGTTTCCCGGATCATCAGCAAGGCAAGTAACACTTTGATCATGTTTTTCCCTTCTACCCAGTTTTATTGCATTAGATCCAATCCTCACACATTGCATGATTTAGGATCTAATTAAATTATGGGTTTGGGAAGTAGATGAGGTTAGTACCTATTACATGTTATTAACAAACCTTTTGGGAGTTACTTCTATGTTTGCTTATTTATGCCATGCTATGCTAGTAGACGTGGATTGGGTGGAGTGTATCCATGAGACAGATGTGAGATTTTAATTAATGGTTTATCTAAGGTGGCAACTTAAATACACATCTGGGTGGATTGAGGCACCTGAATATTCCAGCGATTGCCTGTTTTTCTTTATGGACCGCCACCCAGACTCAAAGGGATCATGAGATTATTCATGCTAGAAACTTCCGTGTGCAGCCACAAGCTATTATGGGCTCTAGCATAGTTGACTAAGTTGTGCAAACTCTTACAGTGGTAGACTAGTAGATGTAGGGGATGTAGGTTGGTACGGTCTACCCGTTCGTAAGGTGCTAGCGCTTCTGAAAGACTATGTCTTGGTCATCCGTTTCTCAAACACCATGTAGTGCGAGAAATCCAAAGGAGGAGATCGAGTCTTGTGGGGAAAAATGCGCAAACCTCTGCAGAGTGTATAAACTAATCATGGTTAGTCGTGTCCCCGGTTATGGATATCTTGAGTATCTAGTACATGGATTATCATCTGAATCTCACCATGTTACTCTAAAATTTAATTCGTTGGGTTTTGTTTAATGATGATGCTTAATTGGGATTGAGAATGCTGTCAACCATTCTCAATGTTTAACAACCACCATGATAGTTAAATAAATTTATTCCTTTGCAGTAGGGAAAAATTGGCTTTACGCAAAACTGTAACCATAGAGCTTTCCACCAGCCAAATATGCATATAGTATAGCTGTTTCATTCCATTACTCTCTATGTGTTACTTTGCCAGCATATTCCATGTGCTGACCCGTTTCGGGCTGCAACGTTAATGTTGCAGACTTTTCAGACGATGATTAAGGAGTTTTTAGGTCGTGATCCTATACTCAGTGATGCCGTTGGAGTTGATGGACTCACTTATCTTTCAAGCCTTCCGCTGTTATCGTTATTAGATGGCCTTAAGCCATATTTATTTTAATAAGTTCTCTTTTGAGACACTCGATGTAATAAGTGTGTGATTGCTACTCTGTTATAAATCCTTCAAGTACTGTGTGGTGTCAGCATTACTGATCCAGGGATGACACCTGAGCACAGAGATTGGACCGTTTGAGGTCTGGTCACTACAAGATGGTATCAGAGCACACGCTGACTGTAGGACACGACCACTAAGCTAAAGACCTAGATCACTATTCACTCTCTTCTCTTTTCTGACTTCTCATCTTCTCTATTCTTTTAGGATGACGGATGCAAGGAACAAGTTCACTCAACCGGATGAAGATACACCCTTTGGACGTCACTTGAAGGAAGTCACTAGATACCTGAACATAGGAGTATCAAGCTTCACCGGAACCTACAACGCCACTTTACCTGAAGAGAAGCGCTGGATGATTCAAGTTCAAGTTCCAGGAAGAACGTTCATGCCAGTCACTGAGCCCATAGAGTTTTCTTTTGATGCATCAACTTGGAGTCTAGGAAAGAGCATGGCAGCTCACATCGCCATGGGACGCATTGGGGAAGTCTACCGCAATGATCTCAAGGATACTATCTACCAGATTTGTGGGCGCCGAGATGAGCACTGGGAGATGATCAACACCAGGAAGGATGGATCAGTTGCAACTTTTATCCAAGAGTTAAACCAGCACATTCGACGTCAGGAGAACCAGATGTGCGTCGACATGATAGATCTGAAGAAGGCAAAGACAAGAATCAAGGAACTGGAGGAGGAACTCAAGGCTACACGTGAAGATTATGAAGAGGAAATTGAAGTATTAGTGGAGAAGAATGACGACCTGATCAATAAGATCGGAATATTTATGGGAGGCCCTACACCGGTAGAAGAAGACGAGGAACCCAAGGAGATTTTCCCGGAAGATTACATCATCATCGATGACACCGACTCGGATCCAGATGATAGCGATGATGACTATGTTGATGAAGCTGGAGCAGATATCATGGAGTCTCCAACCAAAAAATATTTCTAGTAGACCACCTCATCAGTAGTAGTAGTCCACCATGTAAATATAGTAGTTCGATCACTTTTTCGATAGTTAGATCATTTGTATGCCCTTGTTTGATTGTTTGAATGAAGTGAATTGTTTGTTTTGCCTCATGTGCATATGGGTAGTGTTTCTCTATAGACCCCTTCTATTCTTAAATCTCATCTTTTCTAAACCCTCAGATGCCTCTGAGATGTGACCCCGGATTTACCTTCCCACCGGAGCTCACCCAGTTGATCCAGCAGCAGAACACATTGATGCAGTTGCTAGTCCAGAATCAGAATCAGGGGAACAACAACAACAACCCACCACCACCACCTGTTGATCACTTAGCCCGTTTTCTTAGGCTGAATCCGCCGGTGTTTTCCAGTAGCACCGAGCCGATAGTAGCAGATGATTGGCTCCGCAAGACAGCTAGGGAGTTGACTACGGCAGGATGCACAGATGTGGAAAAGGTGAAGTTTGCCGCACATCAGCTTGAAGGACCCGCAGCATCATGGTGGGAGAATTTCATAGCCACTTTCCCTATCGACACTGTCACATGGGACCAGTTTCAACAAGCTTTTCGAACTGCCCATGTTTCAGCAGGAGCTATGGCCATGAAGAAGCGTGAGTTTCGCAACTTGCGCCAAGGAGGACGGACAGTTGGCCAGTATGTGGAGGACTTTAGTAAATTAGCACGTTATGCCCCAGATGACGTTGCTACGGATGCAGCAAAGTAGGAGAAGTTTCTGGAAGGACTGAATGATGAGTTGAGCATGCAGTTGATGGTAGCAACCTTCAACAACTACCAGGGGTTGGTAGATCGTGCTCTTATGATTGAAGGGAAGCAACAA
The DNA here is from genome assembly GCF_003073215.2 of Triticum urartu. NCBI lineage: Eukaryota > Viridiplantae > Streptophyta > Magnoliopsida > Poales > Poaceae > Triticum > Triticum urartu. Next base: position 58,482,209 of record NC_053025.1, on the reverse strand, counting down.
CAAATTGAGAATCGCAAGAGAAAGTATGGACAAGGAAAGCACAATTCAGGAGCTCAGCAGAAGCCATGTTTCACCCCTAGACCGGGAGTACATTTTCAGCATACCCATGGAGGAGGTAACTCGCACAACCACAATGGCACCAAGAATGGTAATGGGAATGGAGGAAGCAATGGCCATAACCGCCCCAACCCATCGACCCCAGCCAAGAGAGACCTGAGCCAAGTCACTTGCTTTAAGTGCCAGAAGACCGGACATTATGCCAATGAATGTCCTGAATCCCAAAATGGAAATGGCAATGGAAGCTCTGGGAAGAAGCCGAACCCTTTCAATAGGGGACAGGTGAACCACGTTAACGTGAAAGAGGTTGAAGAGCAGCCGGATGCAGTAATCGGTAAGTTTTTGGTTAAGTCATTTACTACACTTGTTCTTTTCGATACTGGTGCATCGCATTCATACATATCAAGGGGATTTGTGGATAAGTATAAACTGCTAACCCAAGCCCTTAGGTCACCCATATTAGTAACCTCGCCCGGAGCAAAATATATGGCTAGTCTATGGTGTGATCGGTTACCATTAAGACTACATATTTCCATCAGACCTAATAGTGTTCGAATCCCAAGAATTGGATGTGATATTAGGCATGGATTGATTGTCAAAGTATGAAGGGAATATTGAATGTGCCGGTAAGTCAATTTTGCTTGCCATCTCAGAAGGGAGAAGGATCAAGTATGTATCCCGACATGTGCCAAAGAGGACTCAAGCAAATTGTTTAACAGGAGTTATGCAGGAAGAAGTACCAGTAGTGAAGGATTTCCCCGAAATATTTCTAGAAGAGTTGCCAGGCATGCCACCGGATAGAGATATTGAGTTTTTGATTGAGCTTTTGCCAGGTACAGGGCCAATATCAAAGAGACCATATAGGATGCCTACAAAGGATTTGGTGGAAACTAAAAAGCAAATTAAGGAGTTACTGGATAAAGGATACATTCGCCCAAGTTCTTCACCTTGGGGATCGCTAGTACTTCTAGTGGAAAAGAAGGATGGATCGTTAAGGATGGTTGTTGATTATCGAGGATTGAATGAAGTAACCATCAAGAACAAGTACCCACTGCCGATAATCAATGATCTGTTTGATTGATTTCAAGGAGCTAAGGTATTTTCCAAGATCGATCTGCGATCAGGATACCACCAGTTGAAGATTCGAGAATATAATATACCTAAAACAGCTTTTACCACCAGGTATGGGCTGTACGAGTATACCGTTATGTCATTTGGTCTGACTAACGCACCTGCATATTTTAGGAACATGATGAACAAAGTGTTTATGGAGTTCTTGGATAAGTTCGTCGTAGTGTTCATTGATGATATCCTGGTTTACTCAAAGAATGAAGAGGAGCATAAGGAGCATTTGCGTTTGGTACTTGGTAAGCTCAGAGAACATCAGTTATATGCCAAGTTTAGCAAATGTGAGTTTGGTTTGTAAGAAATTTGATTTCTCGGACACGTTATATCCGGAGAAGGTATAGCAGTAGATCCCACTAAAGTTGATACCGTGACCAAGTGGGAAGCGCCAACCACAGTTGGAGAGATCCGGAGTTTTCTTGGACTCGCAGGATACTAACGGAGGTTCATTGAGAATTTCTCAAAGATTGCGAAACCTATGACGGAGTTGTTGAAAAAGGATAGCAAGTTCATATGGACTGAGGAATGTGAGGCTAGTTTTCAGGAGTTGAAGAAACGTTTGGTTACCTCACCAGTGTTGATTTTACCGGATCAGACCAAGGATTATGAGGTGTATTGTGACGCTTCACGTCGAGGACTTGGAGCAGTGCTTATGCAGGAAGGAAGAGTTGGTTCATATGCCTCACGACAGCTTAAGCCCCATGAGTTGAATTATGCTACACATGATTTGGAGTTAGCAGCCGTAGTGCATGCATTGAAGACTTGGAGACATTTTTTCATTGGAAACCATTGCGAGGTGTTCAAATAAATGTTCATCCTGTACGGCTTGATTTTAGAAGTCGGGGAAAATTTATTTCGGGATTTTTGGAGTCCGTCTAGTAGTCCTTTTGTTTGTTTTTCTGAGCGTAACTATTTAAAAAAAACGAACCGACCTACGGGCCGTGCTAGGCCCGGACTCCTCGAGGCCTCAGCCTTTATAAGCCGCCGGCCCGTCCCGGGCCGAAACCCTAGCCGCCCCGCCTCGAACCCCGCGCCGCTGCCGCCGCCCGCCGCCCCGCCGGACCCCGCCGCCTCGCCCGACGCCGCCCGCCGCCGCCGTCTCCTCGCCGGAGCCGTCGCCGCCCGTCCCGTCGCCCGAGCCGCCGAGGTTGACCCGCCGCCGGTTTTCCCGGAAAAATCGTTCGGTTTTCATTCGTTTTTTTTAGTTTCCGTTTTTTTCTTTAGATCGGTTTTTTTTGTTTAGGTTAATTAGCGAGCGTTCGCTCGTTCGTTCGTTTTAACAAACGCGTTCTTCGTTTAGATACAGTTAACGAACGTTCGTTCGTTAAACTGTTCGTCGTTTTTTCTTTTTCTCGGATTAAATCCGTGATTTTCTGATCGCGATTTCTGATCCGATTTTTGTTTTAATTTAACTTTTCGCTCGTTTATCGGAATCAGGCGATTCAAGCGCCTTGAGTTTCGTCTCGAAACCCTCTTTCCGCTTAGCCAATTTAAACAAATTTTTGCTACTATAAAAATTGCCTTGGATCCAGAATAGTAAACGAAGTCTGTTTCTTTTGTCGTTTGTCTTCCGTTGCTTCGTTCGATTTGATTCTTTTTGCCAACCGGAGTTCTTAAGTTGAACTTTCTGGTTAGTTCTGTTATTTGAGTTTTACCTGTGCATTAGCTGAGTACTTATTGTATGCTTGTTTGTTTGCGATAGAGTACCCGGAGTGCGCCGCTTGCTACTTCGAATCGCTAAGTTTCCCGGATCATCAGCAAGGCAAGTAACACTTTGATCATGTTTTTCCCTCTACCCAGTTTTATTGCATTAGATCAATCCTCACACATTGCATGATTAGGATCTAATTAAATTATGGGTTTGGGAAGTAGATGAGGTAGTACCTATTACATGTTATTAACAAACCTTTGGGAGTTACTTCTATGTTTGCTTATTATGCCATGCTATGCTAGTAGACGTGGATTGGGTGAGTGTATCCATGACAGATGTGAGATTGTTAATTAATGGTTTATCTAAGGTGGCAACTTAAATACACATGTGGGTGGATTGAGGCACCTGAATATTCCAGCGATTGCCTGTTTTTTTATGGACCGCCACCCAGACTCAAAGGGATCATGAGATTATTCATGCTAGAAACTTTCGTGTGCAGCCACAAGCTATTATGGGCTCTAGCATAGTTGACTAAGTTGTGCGAACTCTTACAGTGGTAGACTAGTAGATGTATGGGATGTAGGTTGGTACGGTCTACCCGTTCGTAAGGTGCTAGCGCTTCTGAAAGACTATGTCTCGGTCATCCGTTTCTCAAACACCATGTAGTGCAAGAAATCCAAAGGAGGAGATCGAGTCTTGTGGGGAAAAATGCGCAAACCTCTGCAGAGTGTATAAACTAATCATGGTTAGTCATGTCCCCGGTTATAGATATCTTGAGTATCTAGTACATGGATTATCATCTGAATCTCACCATGTTACTCTAAAATTTAATTCGTTGGGTTTTGTTTAATGATGATGCTTAATTGGGATTGAGAATGCTGTCAACCATTCTCAATGTTTAACAACCACCATGATAGTTAAATAAATCTATTCCTTTGCAGTAGGGAAAAATTGGCTTTACGCAAAACTGTAATCATAGAGCTTTCCACCAGCCAAATATGCATATAGTATAGCTGTTTCATTCCATTACTCTCTATGTGTTATTTTGCCAGCATATTCCATGTGCTGATCCGTTTCGGGCTGCAACGTTAATGTTGCAGACTTTTCAGACAACGATTAAGGAGTATTTAGGTCGTGGTCCTATACTCAATGATGCCGTTGGAGTTGATGGACTCACTTATCTTCCAAGCCTTCCGCTGTTATCGTTATTAGATGGCCTTAAGCCATATTTATTGTAATAAGTTTTCTTTTAAGACACTCGATGTAGTAAGTGTGTGATTGCTACTCTATTATAAATCCTTCAAGTACTGTGTGGTGTTAGCATTACTGGTCCAGAGATGACACCTGAGCACAGAGATTGGACCGTTTGAGGTCTGGTCGCTACAAACTCGTTCAAAACCGGTGGAATACCCTTGGTTTACCGGTGTAACCGGAAAATAAAAGTGAAAAAATACTCCTACATGCAAAAATGACTAATAGCCAATCGGGTGAATGAAATGCAGCCGTTTTATTTTTTGGTTTTTTTTGTTTATATGTTACGCGTGTAAATCGCTTGAAAACGAGGATCCAAGCGCGGCCCAAGTTTTGTTTTTGAACCTCCCAAGTGAGTTGGCCCATTTTGTTGGCCCTTTCTTTCAGCGGTGGGTGTGATGGGCGCTGGATGTCGGTCAGTGTGAAGTGGGTGGTCGATGTTTCTCCTCGTCAAGGCGGCGTGGCGGCGTGGAGGAAGGCGCCCAGCACGTGTCGCCCCATTGCCTGAACAATGTTGTCTACAGAGGAGAAGGGGTCTATTGGGAAGGGATTTGGTTTGCACCGGGCTTGTCCGTCCGAGCCAACCAAGCGGTCGCCGCCACCGGCCCCGGGTTTGCTGCGGCGGGGCCGGTGGGTGCGAGAGTGTGCGTCTTGTCCGTCCGAGCGGTCGCCGCCGCCGCTGCTGGCTGGTTGTTGCCTTGTTGGTCAGAGGAAGGAGCGTTCTCCATCTGGACCAACATGGTGTGTGCAGCGACGCGGCATGGCAGCTCTGTACAGAGGGGCAGACAATTTGGGGACGGCTTGGAGAGGTCAGTGGAAGCAATTTGGGGGCATTGTGGATACGGCACGCCATTCGTTGCTGTCATTGGAGGAGGTACGCCACTGTGAGTGGTGCTGCAGTCAGATGAGGAGCGCATCTTCATTTGTCACTTCCATTGGAGGAGCCCGGCCGCCGCTTGCTATCGCCACATGCTGCTTGTGTGCGGTGCTGACCACGACTGGTTCGTGTACCTGCCGACGGAGCAGGCTCAGTGGTGTCACTTTGAAGCGTAGTTATGCTGTGGCAGCCATCTTCAGCGACATGCTTTGGTTCAGGGCCGCGCTTCTTCGGCTTCGCTCGGTGGCTATATTCCCTAACTCCTTCTGGTGGATCTGGTTTGTTCCTCTCCCTTTACTTTTTATACATGTTGTATCTGCTGTCTGTGCTTGTTGTGAATGTTCCTGTGCCTTGTGGTGCTAGGATGTAGAGTTTCTTGGTCTACTTGTTCTGCTATTGACTGAATTTCTTTCTTCCAAATCATGTGTGTGGCCGTCTGGATTGCTTCTCGCAGAGATTCATGATGATAGATACACATTCTAGTTAGCTAGGGTCAGGGTGGCTTCCAGTTTCACTGGGTTTGGCCGTTAGGTGTAGGATTTATGGACATCCTATATGATGCTATGGCACCCATGGGAAAGGGCAGCCAAGAAACGAAAAGCAATGGGTGTTGTTGTTGAGAAGCATTGGGGAAAGTCTGTATCTTGCTTGAAATCTCTTATGACTTACTTATTTCAACTGCTTGCCTGATAAAATTTACTGCCTGAAGATTTTGCTTTTGCAGTTTGCCTGGTTTAATGCTCTATCCATTTACTTTGCAGCTCATAACAATTTTGTTGAAACACTCGTGAGCAGATATTTAGGCCATCAATGTCGACCATTATATCAGAGAATTTAAAGTAAGTAATATCCTATCATGTTTAAATAAATTCTCATCTTATTTGTTTCAAGAACTTGAATGTCGTCACAAACTAACGTATTAGCTGATCTCGATTTCTTAGGGTGGCGCCTGCTGCATCAACTGACATTGTTGACATCATAAAAAAATGCTTGAACTAAAAGTAACTTCAACAGTTGTTGCAGTTGAAGAGGAGCATGGGGGAATATGATGTGACATGTGAGTACTTTCTCTCTATGTAATTACATCACTCGTAATTTCTACCAACATTCTCTCACTATTTTCTCATACAGTTCCACCAAATGGCACAAGTACCAAATACAAACCAAGGGCTTTCTTTAATAGCTATAAGTTTTAGATAACCGAGAAACGAATTCTACAGTATGATAAAAGTAATAATCGTATTAAAGAACCAGCTGATGGTTTGTTTGAAATGGAGAGGACATTGAACACACTTTCTGAAGCTTTACGTTGAATTACAGGATGGGCGCACAAAATCAACCAACTGATCAATATCTGCTACCATGCCCTTGCTCAGGCTGGAGCCTCATTGGAAGGGAACACCTACTGAACAAAATAACTGGTGGCTGACATTGACAATCTTCTTTGCCCTTTGCTGATAAAGATTCTTTGTAGAATATATTTTGCCCTCAAAGGTCAGGATCATTTCTGTTCGTTTGCTACCTGGTATTCTTTGTCTTCATTGATGGCGGGCACCTGAATCAGCAAATACATAAACTAAGCATATATGCCTATTTATATTGCCTTGTGAATCTTACCATACTATTGAATTATGGTGGTGTAATGTCCAAACAACGAACAGGTTCACATTTATCAGTTTTATGAGACCAGTCCCCATCACCCATCCGTTGTTCATGGCCAGCAACAAATATTTTGTCCTGACATGACCATATATACATAATTTTCTGAAAATATTAGTCCTATAATAATCAAAAGTACACACAGATAGAATGCACACAATGCCATGAATAGATGTTGAAAGCACAATATTTTATACATAAGGCTCTAACCATGTAATATGAAAAGTATATGATCTGAGTCGCATCCTTCTAGCGATGCAAATTACCCAAACAAAATTGTACTTAAGGAGTTACTGTTCAGTTCTATATTCTCACTTAATTAATTAAGAGTGGTAATACAGTGTATTTTCTTCAACAACTCTTATCCCCTTCTCCTATTTGTAAAACTGTAATAATTACAAAAGTACCCTGGCTAACAGATCACAATTCTACACAAATAGGTGAATACATAAGATGTTCATATCAGAGAATAAACCCAAGGGAAAAGGTAGGTAAGAATTAGGGCCCAGCAAAAGAAACAAATCGTATCACATATAATTAGAGCCAAGCCAAAGTAACAATAGACCCCTCAAAGATAAAATATTGAACAATAGTTTAACAACGATATCAAGAGGACGGAAACCAAGGATGCATCTATGATCTCCATCTCACTACTGAAGAGACCAATAGTGATCAGCATCTAGCTAAAAGGCAGCACAAAACGACTGATCCCATTGCTAAAGAAGCATAAATAGCAATGAATGTCTAGTGAAAAGCGAAAACAAAAGGAATTATTTCAGAAAACAAGTAATACATGGCACTTCTTAAAGAAGAGAAACAAAATCTTATATCCAGTCTTAGGTTAATCCATATATTCCAAGAAAAAAAGTCTTACAGTTCTGAAATAATAATAAATATTCCCCATTTAATTTATAGACGAACTACAGATCATTGTAAGTTTTTGAAGAATGCTAGACTGTTGGCGTCAATAGATATTCAAAAACCGGAAGGTAATGAATTGGGAGATGCTATTCAAAAGTTGTAGTCCATACAAAGAAATTAATAAAACATTATATAATGGACTGGTATAAGAAACACAATGGATGCATATCTCAAGGTGTAGCCTTAAGACCTTTTACTATCATTTTCTCTTGACATTTATCTAGATGCTAACCAGCTTTGCCACCATAAATGCAAAACATTTCTATCTCGACACATCCACCTAGTCAAAAGTCGACAACTGGGTCAATAATACGGCCCACTATGTCCAAGAATGTTGGGTAAGAATTATATTCTGAACCAATTTAGTTGACATACCAATGCCTAATGCTTCAGTGTTGATCTCTATATTTTGAATATTGGTAAGCATTAGAGACACTTGGTGAAGGCAAGGCCCAAGTTCTAATTTGAAGCAAACAAAAGTTGATGCCTAACAAAAAATCTGTACACATGCTTCTGAACCTAAGGATTGGTGAGCAATTCTCTTGTCTGACAGTTATTGTTGTAAATGTGCAACACAAATAATGTTGGTAAGCATCAGATTCACCATGTTTTAGCCAAACAGAGTAAGCACATAGTATTCTAAGAATGGCCCATAAAACAAACGATTTAGTAGAGGAAGGTGGCAAACCTTAATCACAACACGACATCCGCTAGCTACTGGCGGATTGAACAATACCTGCAAGAAGAACATGGGTAAACACACATCAAAAAGAGGCCAAGACATGGACTGGATCAAATGCATATCCTATTGGAAAAGAAAAATCAGTTGGAGGTTCGACATTATGGAAGTAGATGGATAGCGACCTCCTTGTCAGATTTTAATTTTCCACCACGGAAATAAATAGAAATCATAAAATCCCCATGATTGATAACACGAAATAATAACTTACCTTCAAATCTGAGAGGGAATGACACACGCGCACACAGTGCATGTGTGTGTGAGAGAGAGGGAGACTTACACCATTCATGGCAGTAAAAATGAGTGCAGACCGCAGAACTGATCATATGGGAAGAATACCCTTCAAATTATATGCCAAAAGCTAGTGCAACCAATATAACTGTCAGATATTAGAAAATGGTATACATATAGTTCAACAAGGCATCAAGACTCTGATCTGGCATGAAAAGGAAGTATCAATATTTGACGATGTAGCACTTGCCTTCCTCTGGTTATGAAAATCAATTGCATTCATAAGTAATGCAACAATATCGTGAATTTTTTCTTCATTAGAAAACTATTCATCGTTCAACTTGCTGATATTCCTGAACAAATAACTACAACATACTATGAGTTGCTAAAGCATTAGCACAAACCTCATCCTTCAAACTACCATCAGTCAAAAGGGTAGAGCATCAAATATAGCTAATCAGAACATGGTCATGTAACATGAATCAATAATCTCACAGAGAACAATACGAATTCAATCATTTCAAACTATAAACTTACAACAGTTTCAAAAAGCTCTCATCAACTGGTGTACTCCAGAACATTAGAAATTCTTTCTCTACCTTCAATGCACTTCTTGTTTATCTTACCCTGCTGCAACGACATGCTTTTTGATATCTGTCATTGGACGCCTCCCCCGCCTCGTAGCTCCACCCCATCGCGGCGGAGTAGCTTTGCTGACGTAGCTCCTTGCACCCATCGCTGGCCTATCCTCCACTGTGACCTCAGTGCTCCTTCCTGCCACGTCCGACTTTGCTGCTCCTTCTCACCCACTGCCAACCTCCTCACCCTCTCTTGTTGTCCACCCCGCTGTGGTGACCCTGCCGCCCCTGCTATTCCACCGAGACGACATGCGCTAGGACACCCTGCATAAGAGCAGTAGTTATTTGGGAAAACATGCCTGTCTTTATAGCATTTCTCCTATATAACATTTGATTGAGGACCTATATAGAATATAATTTTATATACATAAGGAAGATCATCATAAATATAGGAAATACATGTCTGATACCAACTCTGTTTTGTTACAGGAACATCAATGAAACATAGAACACGCTAAGGTGGGGAGAAGAAAAGATTGTTTGGGAACAAAAGATGGTTGGTAGCTTCTTCATTGGCTTCAAAAGGTTTGTTTTTCTGAGATCGGTGTGAAGGCCCTTCTCATGTCCTCAGTTGCTTACCTGCATTTTGAACGACACCTTGAATTAGATTGCTATTCGTTGTTAAGGTGAAAGTAGTCATAGTAGCAAACAAGACCTCAATGGTGTGGTTGTTGGTGCGTCTTGTGGCAAACAATGCTCTCCTTGCTGTTGTTTGTCCCTCACATATCCTGCGATGGTACTTAGCTTGTGGTAGCCCCAGATTGTTTAGGAAAAAAAATCAAGTATTGTCCTATAAGGGACCTCGACCAACGGTGGGGTATTGTGCAGTTTCTAAATGCACATGATTAAAGTTGATGGACTATTAGTTGTAAAATTAGCGTGTTCAATTGCAAAATTTGTTTACTACAGAGAGACAACTGACCAAGCAGGTAGTCGAACCTGATTATTTGTGGATGGTGAAGGACCTGAGGACAGAGGGTCACATATATTTTCTATACCAATCAATCCTTAGTTATGACAGCAGTATAGAACCACAATTAAATTAGATTCCAGATATTAACAATACTCCTCTAGCTTCTCTTAGGTGCATATTTATTTTTGAATGTAAAACCATGAACCTCTGGGGTCGAGAGAGGCGTTGCCAGAGAAGGAAGACGTAGCCAAAGGAGGAAGACTCCATCAAGTAGCAGGACTACGGCAGTAGCCCAACAGTGACCAATGAGTCGTGTCATGTGGGGGCGACAGAGGCGATGAATCATGCCTACAAGGGTGATGACGGCCTCCTGACCCACATGGTGCCATCCATCCTCGGTAGATGCATAGATGGGAGAGGCACCGGTGCAACCACCATGTTGCCTCTCCGGGGACAGCCTCCTCCCCTACCTGCATAAAAAAAATAGGAAGCCATGAATTAGGGGATGAGGTCAGGTTACCATGCCAATATATGCAAACCGTGAAGAAAGAGCTCACCTGTGTTGGGCGTCTCCTCCATGTACTGGGAGCCATCCTCGGCCTCTCCTCCTCTGCAGGCACCCGCCGGGGTGGGGGCTCGACCTGGACGTGCTCCTCTGCTGCCTACCCTCCCTGCAGCAGCTGCTCCTAATCTCCTTATGGAGATCGGCGCCTGATCCCAAATCACGGCGCGGGGCGTCGGATGCCGGCGACCTGCGCCCGATCCCGATCTAGCTGGATTGAGAACATAGTGGCGTCCCCTTTGCTGCACCTCGAGCGTCGGGGAGGCCCAGGAGAGAAGGCAGCGGCGCGAGAGGCCGTGAGGAGGAGTAGGGGAGGTGGGACAGCGTGGAGAGGGATGAAGAGTGGCGTGGGGCTCGAGGACGGAGAGGATTGGTTGCCTAGCGTGATTTATATGTTCAATACCCAAGTGTATCTTGAATAGTCATCCACAATCACCAAGCAATACTTTCTACCCTCAAGACTATCAAAGGATGGAGGCCCAAAGAGATTCAAATGAAGGAGCTCCAAAGGCCTCTTTGAGTAGATGATAGTCGTGGGAGGGTGAGCCTTCTCATGTAGCTTTCCTTCGATGCAAGCACTGCAAGCACGATCTTTAGCAAAACTAACATTTGTTAGTCCACGGACATGGTCCCCCTTGAGAAGACTTGCAAAGATCTCATATTGATGTGGGCTAGACGGCGATGTCAAAACCATCCCACGTCAACTTTAGCCATTAGGCATGTTGCGGTCTTAGTGGGTCGTTCCGAAAAATTAATCACATAGAGACCGTTCTCGACATGCCCAACAAAGGCTACTTTAAGAGTCTTACTCCACAAGAGGGCCACGGTATCAATAGCAAAGAAAGTGGCAAAGCCCATGAGTGCTAGCACACGAGAAACAACGAGAGCATGATCAAGATCTTTCTTTAACTTAGCGTGATCAACGTTGTGTAACTCCTCAAGAGCCAAACGAAGACCACGCTCTTCCTCAAGAGCATTGGAAAGATCCGAAATCTCATCGGCATTGTCGCGACTATGCCCCTCCATCTTGGAGATAGTATCTTCGTGAGCCTCGATCATGTCATTGGCTTCACCAAGTTGTTCTAAAAGAGCAACGAAATGCTTCTTGGATTTACCCTTGAGTTTACCCATAAAGGACTCAAACTCATTTTCCTCCACATTAGATCCCTCATATTCATCAATGCAATCCGTCAAGGAAGAATTATTAATGATGGTAGTTTTGATGTTGGGGTTACCTTATTGGTGGCTTTAGCCATGAGGCACTTGGCGGTGATGTTCTCATTGGGTGAGTCGAAGAGAGACACCCGTGGAGCTTTTGCAATGGCAACAGAGGCCATGGAAACTGACTCACCATCTTCATCATCATCATCATCCTCATGGTACTCTTCTTGAACCACCAATGCCTTGTGAGGGGTCTTCTTGGTGAAGTTGCTCTTGTTTGGAAAAGACTTGGCTTTGTCCTTCCGGATGATCTTTCCACCATCGTCTTCCCTCTTCTCATACGGGCACTCCGTAATAAAATGGCTCACATTGCCACAATTATAGCAAGTCCTCACATGTTGCTTGCTCTTCGTACCACTTGAGTTGTTCTTGTTGAAGTTTGGCCTTGAGTTTTTCTTGCTCCAAAATTGCCTTGAAGCAAGTGACATGTGTTCATGATAGGCATACTTTGTATCTTCGGGGTTGCTTTCCTCTTCTTCTTCTTCTTCAACACAAACCTTGGCCTTCAATGTAAGGTTGGGCTTCTTTGCCCTTTGAGAGCGAAGCACCGCATTGTCGGCGGTCTTATCCAAGATGTTCATAGCCACAAACTCATCCAACACTTTACTTGAGGACAAAGTGTTGAAGTCCGGCCTTTGACGAATGAAGGAGGACATGGTTTTGTGGTACGACATCATTGCCTTGAGGAATTTGCGCTTGATCCAATTGTCATCCGTGTCCTTGCTCCCATGACCTCGAAGTGAGACCGCGAGTTTAGTTACTTTCCGATAAAGCTCACGAGATTCTTCATCTTCTTTCATTGCAAACTCATCGGCTTCATCTTGCACTACTTCATAGTTGGAGCGTTGAATGCTTGCGCTTTCCCGATAGAGAGAGACAACACAAAGTCATGCATCTTTGGCTAAGACGAAGGGTCGAAGATGAGGTAGATCTTCGGGTGAAACTGCATCTTGGATGATGAAGAGAGCATTCTCATTGAATTGATTATCTGCGGCTTCTCGAGGGGTGAAGTTGCTTGGGTCATGCGGATAGAAACCTTCTTCAATGATTCTCCAAATATTAGTATTCACATGATTTAAATGGCTCTTAAAGTGATAAACCCAAGAATCAAAGTCCTCATTTTCACAATTTTAGGGGGAGGACCGACATGATTCAAATGACTGGAAGGAATCAGTCCACCATAAACAAGTGGTGGTTCCACATGGGCAAAGATACCGGTGCCATTTTTACCACTAGAAGAAGGAGCCTTTTCACTACTAGCTTTCCCTTTGTCGGAGTTAGCATCCGTCACCTTGTCAGTGAGATCACCCACTTTCAACGGTATGGTGGATAGTTTAAGCCCTTCAATGAATTTAGTAAACATGCTTTTAACCTCGGCTGTCATGGAGGTTTTCAATGTCTCCAAGGCTACATTGAATTCTTCACGAGAGACCGAGGTTCCCCCATCGCCCGTAGACGAGATCGGATTCACACCGAAGTGCTCCTTCACACCGTCTACGGTGTCAACCATACTTTTCGGACGGAAAGTCCTTAGTAAAGAGACGAGGCTCTGATACCAATTGAAAGGATCGATATGATTGACTAGAGGGGGGTGAATAGGCAACTAACAATTTTTAACTTTTTTTTACCAAATTAAACTTTGCATTAAAGTAGGTTGTCTAGATGTGCAACTAGGTGAGCAACCTATATGATGCAACAACAACAAGCACATAAGCAAGCAAGGGAAGTAACACTAATAAGCTTGCACAAGTAAATGTACGAGATAACCAAGAGTGGAGCCGGTGAAGACGAGGATGTGTTACCGAAGTTCTTTCCTTTTGAGGGGAAGTACGTCTCCGTTGAAGCGGTGTGGAGGCACAATGCTCCCCAAGAAGCCACTAGGGCCACCGTATTTTCCTCACGCCCTCACACAATGCGAGATGCCGTGATTCCACTATTGGTGCCCTTGGAGGCGGCGACCGGACCTTTACAAACAAGGTTGGGGCAATCTCCACAACTTAATCGGACGCTCCCAACAACACCACGAAGCTTCACCACAATGGACAATGGCTCCATGGTGACCTCAACCGTCTAGGGTGCTCAAACACCCAAGAGTAACAAGATCCGCTAGGGATTAGTGGGGGAATCAAATTTATCTTGGTGGAAGTGTAGATCGAGGCCTTCTCAACCAATCCCGAACAAATCAACAAGTTTGATTGGCTAAGGAGAGAGATCGAGCGAAAATGGAGCTTGGAGCATTAATGGAGCTTTCGGGGGAAGAGGTAAGTCAACGAAGAAGAAGAGGACCCCTTTTATACAAGGGGAACCCATCCAACCGTTACCCCCAAAACAGCCCCGCAGAGGGCGGTACTACCGCAGGGGGCAGCGGTACTACCGATGGACCCAGCAGTACTACCGCTCCTCCTCGCGGTACTACCGTGCGGCGCAGGAACTAAGACCGGTGCGGTACTACTGCTTCTACTACCGCTGCAACTGCTGCACAACCCGACACGAGAGGCGACCCCCTCGAGTCGACGCGGTAGGGGCCCGGTACCACAGCGATACTGCGGCTGAGACCCACAAGCGGTACTACCGCTTGGACCCAAAGCAGCACACTGAAAGGGGAAAGAGCACTCCATTGAAGCGGAATGGCACAGAGGGTGAGGAAAGGATGTGTACGTGTTGATTTCACCCAAGCCTTACCAAATCGGACCCCCTCTTAATAGTACGGTGACTCCTACGAAACTAGTCCACCAAACAAGAAACGAAAGAGCTACACCGTCTTGAATAACACTCCGAGGGGAAAGAAATCGTCTCGTGCCAAAGGATGAATCTCTGAAATGCTCAAAGCACACGATTAGTCCGCAAACATGTTGTCATCAATCATCAAAACTACATCGAGAGAGATATGCCTTAACACTAGGGAGATGCCCATCAATTGATGTCAGTGCAAGGAGTAGGGATTGCCATGCAACAGATGCACTAGAGGTATAAATGTATGAAAGCTCAACAAAAGAAACTAAGTGGGTATGCATCCAACTTGCTTGCTCACGAAGACCTAGGGCATTTAAGGAAGCCCATTGTTGAAATATTCAAGCCAAGTTCTATAATGAAAAATTCCCATTAGTATATGAAAGTGACAAAACAAAAGACTCTCTATCATAAAGATCATGGTGCTACTTTGAAGCACAAGTGTGGAAAAAAAGATAGTAGCATTGCCCTGTTTTATTTTTTATTTTTTGGGGGGCCTTCCTTTTTTTGGCCTTTCTCTTTTTTTATTTGGGACAATGCTCTATTAATGATGATCATCACACTTCTATTTATTTACAACTCAATACTAGAACAAAGTATGACTCTATATGAATGCCTCCAGCGGTGTACCGGGAAGGGCAATGAATCAAGAGTGACATGTATGAAAAAATTATGAACGGTGGCTTTGCCACAAATACGATGTCAACTACATGATCATGCAAGGCAATATGACAATGATGATATGTGTCACAATAAATGGAACGGTGAAAAGTTGCATGGCAATATATTTCGGAATGGCTATGAAAATGCCATAATAGGTAGGTATGGTGGCTGTTTTGAGGAAAATATAAGGAGGTTTATGTGTGACAGAACGTATCATATCACGGGGTTTGGATGCACCGACGAAGTTTACACCAACTCTCAAGGTGAGAAAGGGCAATGCACGGTACCGAAGAGGTTAGCAATGATGAAAGGATGAGAGTGCGTATAATCCATGGATTCAACATTAGTCATAAAAAATTCACATACTTATTGCAAAAACCTACAAGTCATCAAAAACCAAACATTACGTGCATGCTCCTAGGGGGATAGATTGATAGGAAAAGACCATCGCTCGTCCCCGACCGCCACTCATAAGGAAGACAATCAAATAACACCTCATGTTTCAAATCTGTTACACAACTGTCACCATACATGCATGCTACGGGACTTGCAAACTTTAACGCAAGTATTTCTTAAATTCATAACTAATCAACTAGCACACTCTAATATTACCACCTTTATATCTCAAAACAATTGTCAAGTATCAAACTTCTCCTAGTACTCAATGCATTTTTTATGAAAGTTTTTATTATACCGATCTTGGATGCCTATCATATTAGGACTAAATTCATAACCAAAGCATATCACCATGCTGTTCCAAGGAACTCTCAAAATAATATAATTGAAGCATGAGAGATCAATAATTTCTATAAAATAAAATCACCACCGTGCTCTAAAAGATATAAGCGAAGCACTAGAGCAAAATTATCTTGCTCAAAAGGTATAAGTGAAGCACATAGAGTATTCTAATAAATTCTAATTCATGTGTGTCTCCCAAAAGGTGTGTGCAGCAAGGATGATTGTATTAAACTAAAAATCAAAGACTCAAATCATACAAGATGCTCCAAGCAAAACACATATCATGTGGTGAATAAAAATATAGCTTCAAGTAAAGTTACTGATGGACGAAGAGAAAGAGGGGATGCCTTCCGGGGCATCCCCAAGCTTAGGCTTTTGGTTATCCTTGGATTTTACCTTGGGGTGCCTTGGGCATCTCCAAGCTTAGGCTCTTGCCTCTCCTTGTTCCATAATCCATCAAATCTTTATCCAAAACTTGAAAACTTCACAACGCAAAATTTAAAGAAAATCTCGTGAGCTCCGTTAGTAAAAGAAAACAAACCACTACTTCAAGTTACTGTAATTAACCCATTCTTTATTTATATTGGTGTTAAACCTACTGTATTCCAACTTTTCTATGGTTCATAAACTTTATTACTAGCCATAGGTTCATCAAAATAAGCAAACAACACACGAAAAACAGAATCTGTCAAAAACAGAACAGTCTGTAGTAATCTGTAGGTTTCGAATACTTATAGAACTTCAAAAATTCTAAAATAAATTGTTGGACGTGAGGAATTTATCTATTAATCAACTGCAAAAAGAATTAACTAAATAGCACTCTCCTGTAAAAAATGGCAGCAAATCTCGTGAGCGCTAAAGTTTCTGTTTTTTACAGCAAGATCGCAAAGACTTTCCCCAAGTCTTCCCAAAGGTTCTACTTGGCACAAACACTAATTAAAAGCATAAAACCACATCTAAATAGAGGCTAGATGAATTATTTATTTAATAACAGTAAGGAAAAATATTGGGTTGTTTCCCAACAAGCGTTTTTCTTTAAAGCCTTTTAACTAGGCATTGAGATTTCAATGATGCTCACGTATAAGATAAGAATTGAAGCACAAAAAGAGCATCATGACACACGTGACAAACACATCTAAGTCTAGTATACTTCCTAAGCATAGGAATCTTATAGGCAAACAAATTATCATAGCAAGCAAAAACTAGTATATGCAAGGAAGTGGAAAGAAACGATAGCAATCTTAACATAACGAGAGGTAATTTAGGAACATGAAAATTTCTACAATCATATTTTCCTCTCTCATAATAATTACATGTGGGATCATAAGCAAATTCAACAAAATAGCTATCACATAAAATATTTTCAACACGATCCACATGCATGCGAAGTTTACACTCTTCCAAAATAGTGGGATTACCATTAACTAAAGTCATGACCTCTTCAAACCCATTTTTATCAAAAGATTCACAAGATTGAACAATCTTCAAATATGTGGGATCTAAAGTCGACACTCTTCCAAACCCACTTTCAATATTATTACAAACATTATTATCAATCTCATATTCATCATGGGGCTTAAATAAATTTTCAAGATCATAAGAAGAATCACCCCAATCATGATCATTGCAACAAGTAGTAGACATAGCAAAACTAGCATCCCCAAGCTTAGGATTTTGCATATTATAAGCACAATTGATATTAATAGAATTTATACTATCATCATTGCAATCATGCTTTTTATTCAAAGATCCATCGTGAATCACTCCATAAAGTACTTCATCACAATTTTCAGATTTACAAATTTCAAGCAAAACTTCATAAAGATAATTTAGTGCACAAAACTCACTAGCAATTGGTTCATCATAATTGGATCTCTAAAAAAGATTAGCAAGCGGATGAGGATACATAGATCTTAGGTTCTCTGTTTAGCAATAAATAATAAACTATTCCAACCAAACGAGCAAACGAGCCAAGTAAGACATCAAAGCAAATGAAAAGACGAATAAAAGAAGGGTGAATAAAACGGCAAGGATGAAGAGGGGAAGAGGAAAACGAGAGGTAAATGGCAAATAATGTAATGCGAGGGATAAGAGTTTGTGATGGGTACTTGGTATGTCTTGACTTGTGCTTAGATCTTCCCGGCAACGGTGCCAGAAATCCTTCTTGCTATCTCTTGAGCACTGCGTTGGTTTTCCCTTGAAGAGGAAAGGGTGATGCAGCAAAGTAACGTAAGTATTTTCCTCAGTTTTTGAGAACCAAGGTATCAATCCAGTAGGAGGCCACACGCAAGTCCCTTGTACCTACACAAACAAATAAAAACCTCGCAAACAACGCGATAAAGGGGTTGTCAAGCCCTTCATGGTCACTTACGAGAGTGAGATCTGATAGAGATAATAATAATAAGATAAATATTTTTGGTATTTTTATGATATATATTGAAAGTAAAGATTGTAAAATAAAATAGATTGAAAACTTATATGATGGAAAATAGACCCGGGGGCCATAGGTTTCACTAGTGGCTTCTCTCAAGATAGCATAAGTATTACGATGGGTGAACAAATTACTGTCGAGTAATTGATAGAAAAGCGAATAATTATGAGAATATCTAGGCAAGATCATGTATATAGGCATCACTTCCATGACAAGTAGACCGACTCCTGCCTGCATCTACTACTATTACTCCACACACCGACCGCTATCCAGCATGCATTTAGAGTATTAAGTTCATAAGAACAGGGTAACGCATTAGGTAAGATGACATGATGTAGAGGGATAAACTCAAGCAATATGATATAAACCTCATATTTTTATCCTTAATGGCAACAATACAATACGTGTCGTTTCCCTTTCTGTCACTGGGATCGATGATACGTCTCCAACGTATCTATAATTTTTTTATTATTCCATGCTATTATATTACCTGTTTTGGATGTTTATGGGCTTTATCATACACTTTTATATTATTTTTGGGACTAACCTATTAACTGGAGGCCTAGCCTAAAATGTTGTTTTATTGCCTATTTCAGTGTTTCGAAGAAAAGGAATATCAAATGGAGTCCAAATGGAATGAGATCTTCGAAAGAGTTATTTTTGGAACGGAAGCAACCCAGGAGACTTGGAGTAGACGCCAGGGAAGCTTCGAGGAAGCCACGAGGCAGGGAGGCCCGCCCTACCCCTGGGCGCGCCCCCACCCTCATGGGCCCCACATGGCTCCTCTGACCGACTTATTTCGCCTATATATGTCCATATACCCTAAAAACATCAAAGAGCAGAATACATCGGAAGTTCCGTCGCTAGAAGCCTCCGTAGCCACCGAAAACCAATCTAGACCCGGTCCGGCACCCTGCTGGAGGGGGGGAATCCCTCTCCGGTGGCCATCTTCATCATCCCGGCGCACTCCATGACGAGGAGGGAGTAGTTCACCCTCGGGGCTGAGGGTATGTACCAGTAGCTATGTGTTTGATCTCTCTCTCGTGTTCTTGAGGTGGCATGATCTTAATGTATCACGAGCTTTGCTATTATAGTTGGATCCTATGATGTTTCTCCCCCTTTATTTTCTTGTGATGAATTGAGTTCTCCCTTTGAAGTTATTTTATCGGATTGAGTCTTTAAGGATTTGAGAACACTTGATGTATATTTTGCATGTGCTTATCTATGGTAACAATGTGATATCACGTGATCCACTTGATGTATGTTTTGGTGATCAACTTGCGAGTTCCATGAGCTCGTGAACTTATGCATAAGGGTTGTCACACATTTTCGTCTTGACTCTCCGGTAAAAACTTTGGGGCACTCTTTGAGATTCTTTGTGTTGGTTGAATAGATGAATCTGAGATTGTGTGGTGCATATCGTATAATCATACCCACGGATACTTGAGGTGACATTGGAGTATCTAGGTGACATTAGGGTTTTGGTTGATTAGTGTCTTAAGGTTATTCTAGTACGAACTCTAGGATAGATTGAACGGAAAGAATAGCTTCGTATTATTTTACTATGGACTTTTGAATAGATCGATCAGAAAGGATAACTTTGAGGTGGTTTCGTACCCTGTCATAATCTCTTCGTTTGTTCTCCGCTATTAGTGACTTTGGAGTGACTCTTTGTTGCATGTTGAGTGATAGTTATATGTCCAATTATATTATTATTGTTGAGGGAATTTGCACTAGTGAAAGTATGAACCCTAGGCCTTGTTTCCTAGCATTGCAATACCGTTTACGCTCATTTTTATCATTAGTTACCTTGCTGTTTATATATTTTCATATTACAAAAACCTATATCTACCATCCATATTGCACTTGTATCACCATCTCTTCGTTGAACTAGTGCACCTATACAATTTATCATTGTATTGGGTGTGTTAGGGACACAAGAGACTCTTTGTTATTTGGTTGCAGGGTTGCTTGAGAGAGACCATCTTCATCCTATGCCTCCTACGGATTGATAAACCTTAGGTCATCCATTTGAGGGAAATTTGCTACTGTCCTACAAACATCTGCACTTGGAGGCCCAACAACGTCTATAAGAAGAAGGTTGTGTAGTAGACATCAAGCTCTTTTCTGGCGCCGTTGTTGGGGAGGTTAGCGCTTGAAGGTATATCTTTAGATCTTGCAATCAAATATTTTTGTTTCTTATTTTATCACTAGTTTAGTCTAAAAGAAAACTACAAAAAATGAAATTGAGGGTACCTCATATGCTTCATCTTTTTAATATCTTTCATGAAAATAAGAGTTCCGATAATTGTGCCAAAGTGTTAGAAGAAGAATGCATTAGAATGTTTGGCACTAAGTCTTTGCATGATGAGCATGATTGCAATGTTGTTAGTATGAATTCCTTGGATATCCATGATGCTAATGATATGCAAAGCCATAAGCTTGGGGATGCTATGTTTGATGAAGATGATATTTCTAGCCTCCCAAGTTTTGATATGCAAATTTGTTATGATGATAGAATGCCTTCTATTTACGATGATTATATTGATGAAAATGGGTTTGGAAGAGTGTCAATTTTCGAAAGTAATGATCCCACTATTTTGGAGGATGTTGAATCTTATTGTGATAATTATGAAAGTGGATTTGGAGAGGTCATGACTTTATTTAGTAATGATTCCACTATCTTGGAAGAGGTTTCAATTGATTATGATGAGAACAAAGTTGTTACTTATGATGATTATTGTGATGATACTTATGCTATAAAAAGTAATGATGATTACATCTATAAAAATTGTCATGATTATGACTATCCCTTTTTCTGAACATTACTCTTTTAATATGGAAACAATTTATAGTATTCGAGTTTCTTATGATACCCCCACGATTCCGAATTAGAAGAATTTTGCTTATGTGAAGAGTAATAAAATTTATATGCTTGTAGATCATGAAAATAATGCTTTATGTGATAATTATATTGTTGAATTCATTCATGATGCTACTGAAAATTATTATGAGGGAGGAATATATGCTTGTAGGAGTTGCAATAATGTCAAGTTTCCTCTCTATGTGCTTAAAGTTTCAAAGTTATGCTTGTTTTGCCTTCCTATGCTAGTTGATTATTGTTTCCATAAATTGTTTGCTCACAAAATCCCTATGCATAGGAAGTGGGTTAGACTTAAATGTGCTAGTCATATTCTTCATGATGCTCTCTTTATATTTCAATTCTTATCTTTTATGTGAGCATCATTGAAATTATCATCCTAGCTAGGGGCGTTAAACGATAGTGCTTGTTGGGAGGCAACCCAATTTTTATTTTTGTTCCTTGCTTTTTGTTCCTGTTTAGTAATAAGTAATTTATCTAGCCTCTGTTTAGATGTTGTTTTATTTTTTAATTAGTGTTTGTGCCAAATAGAACCTTTGGGAAGACTTGGGTGAAGTCTTTGCGATCTTGCTGTAAAAAACAGAAACTTTAGCGCTCACGAGATTAGCTGCCATTTTTTATTGGAGAGTGCGATTAGGTTAATTCTTTTTGAAGATGATTAATAGACAAATTTTTCAGGTCCACCAATTTATTTTAGAATTTTATGAGTTCTAGAAGTATACGTTTGATCCAGATTACTATAGACTGTTTTGTTTTTGAAAGCTTCTGTTTTTATTGTGTTGTTTGCTTATTTTGATGAATCTATGAGTAGTATCGGAGGGTATGAACCATAGAGAAGTTGGAATACAGTATATATTACACCAATATAAATAAATAATGATTTCACAACATTACAAAAATGGTGATTTATTTTTTTATACTAACGGAGCTTACGTGTTTTCTGTTAAGTTTTGTGTTGTGAAGTTTTCAAATTTTGGATAAAGATTCGATGGACTATGGAATAAGGAGTGGCAAGAGCCTAAGCTTGGGGGTGCCCAAGGCACCCCCAAGGTAATATTCAAGGACAACCAAGAGTCTAAGCTTGGGGATGCCCCGAAAGGCATCCCCTCTTTCGTCTTCGTTCATCGGTAACTTTACTCGGAGTTATATTTTTATTCACCATATGATATGTGTGTTGTTTGGAGCGTCATTTTATTTTATTTTTGTTTTGCTTGCTGCTTGAACAAAATACCAATATCTGAAATTATTAAATGTTAGAGAGTCTTCACATAGTTGCATAATTATTCGACTATTCATTGATCTTCACTTAGATCTTGTGGAGTAGTTTATCGTTTGCTCTAGTGCTTCACTTATATTCTTTTAGAGCACGGCGGTGGTTTTATTTTGAAGAAATTGTTGAACTCTCATGCGTCACTTATATTATTTTGAGAGTTCTAAACAGCATGGTAATTTGCTTTGGTTATGAAACTTGTTCTAATATGATGGGCATCCAAGAGGAATATAATAAAAACTTTCATATAGAGTGCATTGAATACTATGAGAAGTTTGATACTTGATGATTGTTTTGAGATATGAAGATGGTGATATTAGAGTCATGCTAGTTGAGTAGTTGTGAATTTGAGAAATACTTGTGTTAAAGTTTGTGATTCCCGTAGCATGCACGTATGGTGAACCGTTATGTAATGAAGTTGGAGCATGATTTATTTATTGATTGTCTTCCTTATGAGTGGTGGTCAGGGACGAACGATAGTCTTTTCCTACCAATCTATCCCCCTAGGAGCATGCGTGCAGTACTTTATTTCGATAACTAATAAATTTTTGCAATAAGTATGTGAGTTCTTTATGACTAATGTTGAGTCCATGGATTATACGCACTCTCACCCTTTCACCATTGTTAGCCTCTCTAGTACCACACAACTTTCGCCGGTACTATAAACCCATCATTTACCTTCCTTAAAACAGCCACCATGCCTACCTATTATGGCATTTTCATAGCCATTTCGAGATATATTGCCATGCAACTTTCCACCATTCTGTTTATTATGACATGCTTCATCATTGTCATATTGCTTTGCATGATCATGAAGTTGATATCGTATTTGTGGCAAAGCCACCGTTCATAATTCTTTCATACATGTCACTCATGAATCATTGTACATCCCGGCACACCGCCGGAGGCATTCATATAGAGTCATATTTTGTTCTAAGTATCGAGTTGTAACTCTTGAGTTGTAAGTAAATAAAAGTGTGATGGTCATCATTATTAGAGCATTGTCCCATGTGAGGAAAGGATGATGGAGACTATGATTCCCTCACAAGTCGGGATAAGACTCCGGACGAAAAAAAGAAAAAAAGAGGCCATAAAAAGAGAGAAATGGCCCAAATAAAAAAATGAGAGAAAAAGAGAGAAGGGGCAATGCTACTATCCTTTTACCACACTTGTGCTTCAAAGTAGCACCATGATCTTCATGATAGAGAGTCTCCTATGTTGTCACTTTCATATACTAGTGGGAATCTTTCATTATAGAACTTGGCTTGTATATTCCAATGATGGGCTTCCTCAAAATTCCCTAGGTCTTCGTGAGCAAGCAAGTTGGATGCACACCCACTTAGTTTATTTCGTTGAGCTTTCATACACTTATAGCTCTAGTGCATCTGTTGCATGGCAATCCCTACTCACTCACATTGATATCTATTGATGGGCATCTCTATAGCCCGTTAATACGCCTAGTTGATGTGAGACTATTTTTTCATTTTTGTCTTCTCCACAACCACCATTCTATTCCACCTATAGTGCTATGTCCATGGCTCATGCTCATGTATTGCGTGAAGATTGAAAAAGTTTGAGAACATTAAAAGTATGAAACAATTGCTTGGCTTGTCATCGGAGGTGTGCATGATTTAAATAGTTTGTGTGGTGAAGATGGAGCATAGCCAGACTATATGATTTTGTAGGGATAACTTTCTTTGGCCATGTTATATTGAGAAGACATAATTCCTTAGTTAGTATGCTTGAAGTATTATTATTTCTATGTCAATATTAAACTTATATATTGAATCTTTCGAATCTGAACATTCATGCCACAATAAAGAAAAATTACATTGAGAAATATGTTAGAAAGCATTCCACATCAAAAATTCTTTTTTTATCATTTACCTACTCGAGGACGAGCAGGAATTAAGCTTGAGGATGCTTGATACGTCTCTAATGTATCTATAATTTTTGATTGCTCCATGCTATTATATTACCCGTTCTGGATGTTTATGGACTTTATTATACACTTTTATATTATTTTTGAGACTAACCTATTAACCGAAGGCCCATCCCAAAATGTTGTTTTATTGCCTATTGTAGTGTTTCGAAGAAAACGAATATCAAATGGAGTCCAAACGGAATGAAACCTTCGAGAGAGTTATTTTTTGAACGGAAGCAACCCAGGAGACTTGGAGTAGACGTCAGGGAAGCTTCGAGGAAGCCACGAGGCAGGGAGGTGCGCCCCCACCCTCGTGGGCCCCTCGTGGCTCCCCTAACCGACTTCTTTCGCCTATATATGTCTATATACCCTAAAAACATCAAAGAGCAGAATAGATCGGGAGTTCCACCGCCATAAGCCTCCGTAGCCACCGAAAACCAATCTAGACCCGTTCCGGCACCCTGCCGGAGGGGGGGGGGGAATACCTCTCCGGTGGCCATCTTCATCATCCCGGCGCTCTCCATGACGAGGAGGGAGTAGTTCACCCTCGGGGCTGAGGGTATGTACCAGTAGTTATGTGTTTGATCTCTCTCTCTCTCTCATGTTCTTGAGGTGGCATGATCTTGATGTATCGCGAGCTTTGCTATTATAGTTGGATCTTATGATGTTTCTCCCCCTCTACTCTCTTGTGATGAATTGAGTTTTCCCTTTGAAATTATCTTATCGGATTGAGTCTTTAAGGATTTGAGAACACTTGATGTATGTCTTGCATGTGCTTATCTGTGGTGACAATGTGATATCACGTGATCCACTTGATGTATGTTTTGGTGATCAACTTGCGAGTTCCGTGACCTCGTGAACCTATGCATAGGGGTTGGCACACGTTTTTGTCTTGACTCTCCGGTAGAAACTTTGGGGCACTCTTTGAGATTCTTTGTGTTGGTTGAATAGATGAATCTGAGATTGTGTGATGCATATCGTATAATCTTACCCACGGATACTTGATGTGACATTGGAGTATCTAGGTGACATTAGGGTTTTGGTTGATTTGTGTCTTAAGGTGTTATTCTAGTACGAACTCTAGGATATATTGAACAGAAAGAATAGCTTCGTGTTATTTTACTACGGACTCTTGAATAGATCGATCAGAAAGGATAGCTTTGAGGTGGTTTCGTACCCTACCATAATCTCTTCGTTTGTTCTCCCACTATTAGTGACTTTGCAGTGACTCTTTGTTGCATGGCGAGGGATAGTTATATGATCCAATTATGTTATTATTGTGGAGGGAACTTGCACTAGTGAAAGTATGAACCCTAGGCCTTGTTTCCTAGCATTGCAATACCGTTTATGCTCACTTTTATCATTAGTTACCTTGCTGTTTTTATATTTTCATATTACAAAAACCTATATCTACCATTCATATTGCACTTGCATCACCATCTCTTCGCCGAACTAGTGTACCTATACACTTTACCATTGTATTGGGTGTGTTGGGGACACAAGAGACTCTTCGTGATTTGGTTGCAGGGTTGCTTGAGAGAGACCATCTTCATCCTACGTCTCCCAAGGATTGATAAACCTTAGGTCATCCACTTGAGGGAAATTTGCTACTATCCTACAAACCTCTGCACTTGGAGGCCCAACAACGTCTACAAGAAGAAGGTTGTGTAGTAGACATCAATCAAGCACCGCAAGATTGAACCCAAAGCTAAGCACTTCTCCCATTGCAAGTAAGATCAATCTAGTAGGCCAAACCAAACTGATAATTCGAAGAGACTTGCAAAGACAACCAATCATACATAAAAGATTTAAGAGAAGAATCAAATATTGTTCGTAGATAGACTTGATCATAAACCCACAATTCATCGGATCTCGATACACACACAGACCACAAAAAGAGTTACATCGAATAGATCTCCAAGAAGATCGAGGAGAACTTTGTATTGAGATTCAAAGAGAGAGAAGAAGCCATCTAGCTAATAACTATGGACCTGAAGGTCTAAAGTAAACTACTCACACTACAAGAAAGTTGTTAATCTATGACAGTCATTGTCCGTCACAGACGTGACAAAAACCGTCAAGCATGGCTCCGCGTGACGATCCTACAATCCGTCATGTTTATCGCGTCATAATTTGCCAACCCGTCCATCCTTGACGGATTTTGGTTTCCGTCATGATCCATGACGGTCTTTCTCCGTCATCGATCTGCCCCTAGGCCCGTTCGGCCTGCCCAAGGCCTGATCCTCTGTCACGGACTGTTCCGTCACGGATTTACATGACGTGTAGTAAGATGAGTCCCATGTGGCGCCAATGTGTGTCTGACGTGGCGCCAGCGTGGGTATGACGTGGCGTCGTGCAAGCCCATGTAGCATTCGGCCCAATATGGTCTGGTCCATTTATTTTTGTATGGCTAGGCCTATTAGCCCATTTTACTGTAGCCTGGTTGGCCCGTTTGTTTTGGGCTGACCCATTTCTACTTGTTCAATATTCACATCAGCCCATCAAAATTACAGGCCACTCATGTTTTTTGTTTAACCACAAAGTCCGTTTCCAAGCCCACTTCGTCTGACCTGTTAGTGTTTATTCAACCCGGCTCGTCCCATTTTTGTTTTTACGCACAATGTGTGCTAACATTGAGCTTACATATCAAGATCCACTAACATCAGAAGATAAAGGCACAAAATCACAAAGATAGAAAAAAGACACTACATCAAAAAGCACAAGTAACATTGGGCTTACATCTCCACATGCACTGAACATGGAGCAGCAAAATGCAACAAGTTTGCTTCCAATAGTGTGCAGTTTGCACAACAAAAGCATTACAAAATAAGAAGGTTGGTTCCAGCGGTATATTACATTCACATGGCTTCCATGCATCAAGTAGAGAAAGACACTGATCTTGGACTCAAACAACTTACCCTTGAGCCGATCTTGGTTGCAACTGACTTAGCAAAAAGTCTAGTTTTGCATCCATCGCAGCTTGCTTCTTCCTGCTCTCCTCATCTCTATTCCCGTGCTCCTCGTCTTGCCTGATCCTTGCTTCTTCGAACTCCTTCAACATCTTGGTCAACGTGTCAACACGTGCCCGAAGCTCGACATTGTCCCTCTTCTCCGTTGGCACTTCTGCACTGGATCTCGCATGGACATGCTGGATCCCCACATGCTGAAGAAACCTTGGCTTCTTAGTGTGCTTAGCAAGCACTTCAGCTACAGCCTCGGTTGCAGAGTTTGATTCCTGACCATCTTCTGTAGGTTGAGAGGCCTTGTTTTCCATCTCAGTCTAGCAATGCAAGCAACAATCATGGTTATAAGACGGCTTAAGCACAAGTAGAGAAGACGGCAGCAACAAGCTTACATATACGGTCTTTGTAAGGAAAGCTATCATGTATCCTTTACAACTAGACATTTGTGATAACAGTTAGACTAATCTTTTTTCTGTGTGGAGGTGACTCAGGTTATTCATATATACTATCATCTACAACAAAGTGGACTATTTCCTGAATTAACTACAAGTGAGTAATGTTTAAGTCAAATTATTTCTGGAAGTAAATCTCTAAAATATATATACTAAAAGATAAGACAATATATATACTAAAAGATAAGACATTGAGGATGGCCAAAATTGCAATATACAGGGCATGTTTGGATTCTACCCAAGCTGGCCGTGCGAACGCGAGGGCGAGCCAAAATATTGGCGACCGTTTTGGCCGCCTGAACTTGGCCAGCTCATTGGCGAGAAATTGAAATACACAACGGAATGGAGCATGGGCACGCCAAATTATTGGCTGCAATCCAAGCAATGCCCAAGAATCTGGCCAACGCCAATTATTAGATTAATACAAAACTCTATAATTTTAGGTGGCTGATCAAGCACATGTCAAAGTGATTATGTGATTTTATGAAAGTCATTTCATCTAGCCACACATAAAACAAAAACTGATGCTTTTCAATCGCTTCAAATCATATCAGTTGTCTGAAAAAAGGTACAATCATACAGGATAGACTATTACAAGATAGTTAAGTGAACATGTTAACATTTTCAATTAAGATACGCCGACATTTGATTATCAGTTTTCAATCAGGTAAAGTGACTCAAACAATATTAGTTCTATCCATGCAGAAAGGTAAAAATTGATGATTGGTAGTCTTTTAAAGCTGACTTACAATTGCAACTTGCACGACATCAGTGTAGCTTTTCTTTTTCTTGCTGTAGTGACACTCCTTGAACAAATCCAATGCAGTGGGTTCTTTATCTTTGTATTTGTCGCCCTGGAAACAAAAAATATGAAGGCAAGGGAGCATCATACACAGTTACTACATGGACGCAATAGTTTACATGAACCTATGGTCATGAATATTTCTCATGACAATACACATCTAGAGCCACATGTTTGACTTACCAGATTATCACAATGCACAGGATAGCTGCGCGCGCCAGTAGTTTGGTGAAACTTAACTTGAGCTCGATTATTTTTGTTAATTTCACATATCCCCTACATCAATAGACCGACTACATGTAAGGCACACTTTCTAGATTAGCATATAGAAGGCGAGAGATTGGTCTGGAGGAAGAAACATACCATCTTTTTGGGATCCTTCCAGCTTTCCACCAGCTCATTCCACTGCTCATCAGTCATCGAGGGGACAGGAGAAGTTCTCGTCACCAAATGGAGTGGGTGAGGGTCAAAAAACTCTTTCTTGAGCCTATATCGTTGTTGGCGAGTCGCACGTTTCAGCATTTCAGTACAAGCCTTCCTAACTGGCACAACATCTACGTCCATCTGAAACTTGTTCTAGTCCGATGAAAAAACATGTGTAAGTATCATGATTGCACATAATTAACACAATAGCACAAAATTGACAGGTTGATAGCCATTAGAGGGAGAAAGGCCTGGACTATGTACTTACACCAACTTTGCCTACAAAGTTCCTGAAGAGCCCATCTCGGACATGTCCATCTGGGTCCTTGTAATCCTTCCAGCGCTTAAACACAGGCATATGGTGTCTGACTGTGACGTTGCATTCAGTTGCAAACTTTGCAGCAAGAAGAGGTGCCTCTGGCCTTATCCTCCCTTCTGGAATGACAAGCGATAGTTTGCCCTGTCGGCGTCGAGTGATCCTTTCCAGGCCTTTTCATCAAAATCTTTCCATGCATCACCGTCTTTTGGATGACTCAGTTCCTTCTCATTGGGCTGCCTCTTTAGCTCATGCCATTGTGCTTCTTCTGCACCTTTTTTGGAAAGAAACATCCTCTTTAGCCTAGGCACCAATGGAAAATGCCTCAACACTTTCTGTGGAATCTTCTTTCTAGCAGGGTCTTTCCACCTTGATAGTCCACAAACTGGGCAGTTGTCATGATTGGCATATTGCTTTCTGAACATAATGCAATTATTCAAGCACACATGTATAGACTCATACCCAAGGCCTAATTCCTTTAGAAGATTCTTTGCTTCCTTATACGATTTTGGGAGTGTATTGGGTTCAGGGAATGCTTCGGCTAATAGCTTTAAAATTTCAGTAAATGCACTATTCGGGATCCTATGGTATGACTTCAAGTGAAGAAGCTTTACCACAAAGGAGAACCTTGAAAACTTGGTACAACCATGATAAAGCTGTCATTTTGCCTCCTTCATCACATTCTTCAAAAAAGACTCATTCTCAGAAGGGTTTCCACCATTGTTAGCATCTTGATTTTCAGTTTCACTCTGAGCTTGTTCTACTGCTGTGCGTAGGTCTTCAAACATCTCTTCAAACCGGTCAGCGCCATTGTCACCATCCTCAGTGTCATGCACATCAACAGGATGTTCAATAACATCTACATCAAAGTCTTCTCCATGATATATCCAGCGAGTATATGTACTTTCCATGCCATATGTCAGTATGTGCGTGTTCGCAACGGTCTGATGCTAGTAGTTATGATTAAGGCATTTTCTACATGGGCAGAGTATTTTATCATCCTCACTGAATTTCTCTTGAATGAATTTCATAAATTCTTTGACACCTTCGATGTACTCACGGGAAAACAATGTACCATGAATCCAACGTCTATCCATCTGCACTGCAGAAAAAGAACCAACTCAATCAAAGGTTTACCTGGACCATCAAATTAAAATGTACAGTATAGCAAACTAAAATATGTTCGGAATTATAATTATACTGCTTCACACTATAGTGAACACAGTTCATCAAAAGATTTTTCTTTTGCTCTAACAAAGGAACATTTCACCATTTGACAATATTTCATTGATTATTCCACATTAAAGAGGTCTACAAATCCGTAGTACACATTTTTTACACACATGTTTGCACAAAATGTTTGTACAAGGGTAATGATCTTGGATAGTTGGATGCAAGGAAATTTATAGGCATGATCCTCTCATAGTTTACTTACTATAAACTCATCTTGTCTCTTAGTGTAGGGTTGATTTAGTTATAAAATTTTAAAACATAGGAATACATGTCCTTTGGACCACCCCAAAACAGAGGAATACATGTCCTAGAGCTCAAGCTGTTAATTCATCAGCTTTGCTAGATGAAGGTTGAAACTGTAGTAGGAATCACAGCTCATGTAAAAAATGCTGCTGATATAAAGTGCATAAAGTTATTTACAGATTGTGTAACTTCATTGTTGTGGCAAAGAATTCAATGGGCCACCGTGCTGATTTTCGGTCATGGCAGATTATGAAATCCAAATTATCTACTCAAGCTGCTGTTGATTTATCAGTTTATATCTTTCTGAAAAGCTGAAGCTAGCAGGACCAATAGATCATGTATCATACCTCTAGATCTAGATAGACTGAAACCTAAAGGGCAAAAGTTCACCCAACAGGGAGATGAATCCCAGAAGCATTTGCTCTGCATCATACCTATAGATCTAAATAGGCTGAAACCTAAAGGGAAAAAGTTCACCCCAAATTCTGAAGGGGGAAATTGCAAATCAGAATATTTAGTCAACAAATTCTGAAGGAGAGAGAGATGATTTCTGCCGGAGACATACCGCTCGCTCCTGGCTGACGTTGATGTAGGGAAAGAACGGGGGCTTGTCCGATGAGCAAGTGCGGGCAGCGACTGGCTCGTTCGTGCGGCGGCTGGATTGTTGGCGTGGCAATGGCGGGCGGACGCTGGCTTGTCGGCGCAGCAAGGGCGCCCGGCGGCGAGGCAAGAGGCTGAGATGGACCACCCCACCGGATCTAACCACCCTCGCCCGGGCAGTCGTCGATGGCACTGGCGGCGGCGGCGATGGTCGACGGGATCTGGAGGATTGAGAATCAGGGAAAAGAAAGTCTCCACTTCTTTTTTACGGGAAGCAACATAACGCAAAATACATTATCGTGTCCAATGGCACCCACACGTATACTCACAGTTTTATTTTCTTGAGCTGGTCTGACCGACATGTGGACCAACGAATGGGCATGTACGCCACATCAGCAGGAGCACAATCCGTGACGGTTCGGATGGTGTATATTAAAAAAACGCTAGGCCCGACTAAGCCCGCTTGGTCAATCCGCGACGGATTCTGTGACGGTAGCCCGACGTCCGTCATCAAGGGCCCGCTGTTTTCGGGCCCAAACACGGCTTACAAATCGGTGACGGTAGTCGTGACGGGTCATGGTTTTCCGTCATAATTCGTGACAGATTCTAGGAACGTCAGCACGAATCCGTCATGGATTAACAGGTTTCTTGTAGTGTCACACATCATCGGAGGGGCCATGGAGTTGATGTAGAGGCCCTCCATGATCGTTGCCCCCTCTGGCGGAGCTCCAGAAAAGGCCCCAAGATGGGATCTCTTGGGTACAGAAGGTTGCGGCGGTGGAAATAGGGTTTCGTGGTGCTCCTCGATGTTTTCAGGGTATATGAGTATATATAGAAGGAAGAAGTAGATCGGTTGAGCCACGAGGGGCCCACGAGGGGGAGGGCGCGCCCAGGGGTAGGCGCATCCCCCTGCCTCATGGACTCCTCGTTCTTTTCTTGACATCCACTCCAACTCCTCTGGATCACGTTTGTTCCAAAAATCACGTTCCCGAAGGTTTCATTCCGTTTGATATTCCTTTTTTGCGAAACACTGAAATAGGCAAAAAAAACAACAATTTGCACTGGGCCTTGGGTTAATAGGTTAGTCCCAAAAATAATATAAAAGTGTAAAATAAAGCCCATTAACATCCAAAATAGATAATATAATATCATGGAACAATCAAAAATTATAGATACGTTGGAGACGTATCATCTTTTTTCTAATATCATCAAAGAAATGTCTCGAATTGTGTAGATGAAGAGGTTATAGGAGATGATCTTTGAGGACTTATTGTTCGAGGAGGAGGAAGGTGATGACTTTTAGTTGGCGGCTGTCGTGGTGTCTATTCAGGAGGATTCCTGATGGTCGAGGCTCGGTTCTTGATTTGGTCAAAGGACGTTTCTTCGAGCTAGAATCATGGGTCATGATTGTCGAGTGAGGGATTACTTTGCACCGAATGCAGTATATGCTTCCTATTTTTGGCGCAGATTCTGGATGCACCAAGATCTTTTCAACACCATTGCAAAAGTTGTGGAGAAACATGATCCTTGGTTTCAACCGAGAAGGAATGCAATGGGGGCAGCAACTGCAAGTCCATTGTTGAAAATTGCTGCAGCCATGTGAGTCTTTGCTTATAGATGTCGCCTGATGCCATTGATTACTATATTCGCAATGGGGAAGATCTCATCCTGGAGTGTGTGTGATGACTGCTACGTCTTGAGCTTGCGTTGGTTTTCCCCGAAGAGGAAGGGATGATGCAGCAGAGTAGCGTAAGTATTTCCCTCAGTTTTTGAGAACCAAGGTATCAATCCAGTAGGAGGCCACGCTCAAGTCCCTCGTACCTGCACAAAACGATAGCTACTCGCAACCAACGCGATTAGGGGTTGTCAATCCCTTCACGGTCACTTACGAGAGTGAGATCTGATAGATATAATATTTTTGGTATAAAGATGCAAAGTAAAAAGTAAAAGCAAAGTAAAAAAGCAAAGCAAGATTAGAGTGATGGAGATTGATATGATGAGAATAGACCCGGGGGCCATAGGTTTCACTAGTGGCTTCTCTCAAGAGCATAAGTATTCTACGGTGGGTGAACAAATTACTGTTGAGCAATTGACAGAATTGAGCATCGTTATGAGAATATCTAGGCATGATCATGTATATAGGCATCACGTCCGTGACAAGTAGATCGAAACGATTCTTCATCTACTACTATTACCCACTGATCGACCGCTATCCAGCATGCATCTAGAGTATTAAGTTAAAAACAGAGTAACGCCTTAAGCAAGATGACATGATGTAGAGAGATAAATTCATGCAATATGAAATAAACCCCATCTTGTTATCCTCGATGGCAACGATGCAATACGTGCCTTGCTGCCCCTTCTGTCACTGGGAAAGGACACCGCAAGATCGAACCCAAAGCTAAGCACTTCTCCCATGGCAAGAACTACCAATCTAGTTGGCCAAACCAAACGGATAATTCGAAGAGACTTGCAAAGATAACCAATCATACATAAAAGAATTCAGAGAAGATTCAAATATTATTCATAGATAGACTTGATCATAATCCCACAATTCATCGGTCTCAACAAACACACCGCAAAAAGAAGATTACATCGAATAGATCTCCACAAGAGAGGGGGAGAACTTTGTATTGAGATTCAAAGAGAGAGAAGAAGCCATCTAGCTACTAACTATGGACCCGAAGGTCTGAGGTAAACTACTCACACTTCATCGGAGGGGCTATGATGATGTAGAAGCCCTTCGTGATGACGGCCCTCTACCGGCGGAGCTCCGGAACAGGCTCCAAGATGGGATCTCGTGGATACAGAAAGTTGCGGCGGTGGAATTAGGTTTTTGGCTCCTATTCTGATCGTTTGGGGGTACGTGTGTATATATAGGAGGAAGGAGTATGTCGGTGGAGCACCGAGGGGCCCACGAGGCAGGGGGCGCCCTAGGGGGGGCGCCCCCCACCCTCATGACCGCCTCTTTTGTTCCTTGGCATAGGGTCCAAGTCTTCTGGATCACGTTCGGTGAGAAAATCACGTTCCCGAAGGTTTTATTCCGTTTGGACTCCGTTTGATCTGTTTCTCCGAAACACTGAAATAGGCAAAAAACAGCAATTCTGGGCTGGGCCTCCGGTTAATAGGTTAGCCCCAAAAATAATATAAAAGTGGAAAATAAAGCCCAATATAGTCCAAAATAGTAGATAATATAGCATGGAGCAATCAAAAA
Source organism: Triticum urartu (assembly GCF_003073215.2). Lineage (NCBI taxonomy): Eukaryota > Viridiplantae > Streptophyta > Magnoliopsida > Poales > Poaceae > Triticum > Triticum urartu. The sequence goes on along the minus strand of NC_053025.1, from coordinate 58,447,481 downwards.
TTATAGATACGTTGGAGACGTATCAATGACCCTATGATGATGTGATTGAAATCTATGGACCGGAGTACTTGAGGGCTCCCAATGATGAAGATAACAAGAGGCTCATGGTGGAAAATGAAGAGAGAAGTTATCCTGGGATGCTTGGATAACTTGATTGTATGCATAGCACAATGAACAATTGCCCTGTGGCTGGGCAAGGTCAGTACAGAGGGCATTGTCATGATCCAACCATCATTCTATATGCAGTTGCATCACATAATCTCTAGATTTGGCCCACATACTTTGGGATGCCTGCCTCTCATAATGATCCCAATGTCTTCTCTCAATCTCCTATTTTTGCAAGGCATCGGTGACAATCTAGCTTCCAACTATGTCATCTATGAAAATGATTACAACAATGATACTACCTTGCCGACGACATCTATTCTCCATGGGCCACATTTGTGAAGATATTCTATTGTCCTAAAGACAACAAGAAATCTACTTCCCAAAGACCTATGGAAGATCATGACAAGATGTGTTATCTTGTACAACATGATCTCAAGGATGAGAAAGAGGACCCGCAAGACTTTCGGTATCTCTTCAATGGTCACCCAATGGAGCTGAAACATAACCCAAATATGATTTAAGCCTTCCTCGAAGCACAACTAAAGATCGAGAATTGTCAAGCTCACAACCGACTTCAAGAAGACCTAATTGAGCACCATTGGTGCCTCCATAGAACTTGGTCTTTATTTTTTTCTCATGTTTATTTGGATTCTTAGTTCATTTGGACTATCTGGTATGTCTGAATTTGATGTTACGTTTGAGAATATTAAATTTACTTTGTTTTTGAATTGTGTGTGCTTGAATTCTTAAGTATTGAACCAATATGTTGTGGTAAAATTTGAAAATGGTTGGATGAATTAGCAAAACAATACTTTTAGGGGATTAAGTATAATTAGGAGATTTTTTGAATCTCAAAAAATAGGATAAGAATCTGGTAGAGATGATCATGCTTAGAGCATCTACAACCAGAATTGCCTAATTCAGGTCCCTATATATCCGTGGACGCGCCCGCGGACAGTGACCAGACGACCCTCAAATAATGCATTTTGCAACCACAATCCCTACTTTAGGAACGTCAAGTACATGCAAACACATGCACGTCGATGATCTTGGCCAAATATAGTTCAATGCAAAAAAGTACAAATTGCTCATACTTAAGAATATGTAATCCAGACATAGTTTAAACATAAATATTGTTCATAGTATATAATTGATAATTAAAAAAAAGCAAAGTTTCCTGATTTTTAGCGTGGACCCACATATGCTCCATAAGATCATTCAGAAGTTCCATATGCACTTGTTGATCTCGTAGTTGTCGATGCATCTCCAGAAGGTTGGAAATGCTCTCAGCCTCTTGTTTCGGGAGGCGGACATGAGTTTCGAGCTTCTCAAAATCATGTGTGCATGCTGCCCTTTCACCCTCATCATCAACAATCATGCCGTGCAAGATTACATAATGTGTCATGAGCTGAGAAAGTGTCTTCGCTTCATTGCTGCTCCATGAAAAATGCCCCGCAATGAGCTTGGAGCACTCCAAATGCCCTCTCCACATCCTTCCTAGCCGCCTCTTGCATTGTTGTCAAGCAGCTTGGTTTGTTGCCTTGGGGGCAGATATGATCTTCAACGCTTCCACTGAGGATAGATATCATCAGCAAGGTAGTACCACATGGTTTAGTTGTGTTCATTGACAGTGTAGTTGCACGGTGGAGCTTCTTGATGGCAGCTGGAACTACGTCGGTATTTCCCCAGAGAGGGAGGGATGATGTAGCACAACGACGGTAGAGTATTTCCCTCAGTTATGAAACCAAGGTATCGAACCAGTAGAAGAACCAAGCAACACAATGTAAACAGCCCCTGCACACAAATAACAACACCTCGCAACCCGACGTGTTGAAGGGGTTGTCAATCCCTTTCGGGTAACGGCGCCAGAAATTGGTGTGTGACGGGAGAAAGTTGTAATAGATTGGAATAATAGATCACAAATAAAATAAAGTGCAGTAAACTATTTTTGTATTTTTGGTTTAATAGATCTGAAAATAAAAGCAAGGAAAAAGTAGATCGCAAAGGCAAATATATGAGAAATAAGACCCAGGGGCCATAGGTTTCACTAGTGGCTTCTCTCGACAAATATAGCAAACGGTGGGTAAACAAATTAATGTTGGTCAATTGATAGAACTTCAAATAATTATGACGATATCTAGGCAATGATCATTACATAGGCATCACGTCAAAGATTAGTAGACCGACTCCTGCCTGCATCTACTACTATTACTCCACACATCGACTGCTATCCAGCATGCATCTAGTGTATTAAGTTCATGAAAAAATGGAGTAATGCAATAAGAACGATGACATGATGTAGACAAGATCCGTTTATCTATATGGTGGTAGATATAGATCTCGTCTTTTGATCCTTAGTGGCAACGATACATACGTGTCGGTTCCCTTTCTGTCACTGGGACCAAGCACCGTAAGATCGAACCCACTACCGGGCACCTCTTCCCATTGCAAGATAAATAGATCGAGTTGGCCAGACAAAGCCCAAATATCGGAGAAGAAATACGAGGCTATAAGAGATCATGCATAAAAGAGATCAAGGAAACTCAAATACTTTCATGGATATAAAAACATAGATCTGATCATAAACTCGAAGTTCATCGATCCCAACAAACACACCGCAAAAGAGTTACATCATATGGATCTCCAAGAGACCATTGTACTGAGAATCAAGAGAGAGAGAGATGAAGCCATCTAGCTACTAACTACGGACCCGAAGGTCTACAAAGAATTACTCACGCATCATCACAGTGGCACCAATGGAAGTGGTGAACCCCTCTGTGATGGTGTTTAGATTGGATCTACTGATTCTAGACTCTACGGCGGCTGGATGAATAATCCGTTGACTCCCCTAGGGTTTTGGGAATATTTGGGTATTTATAGAGCAAAGAGGCGGTCCGGGGGGCACCCGAGGTGGGCACAAACCATCGGGGCACGCTAGGGCCTCCTGGCGCGCCCTGGTGGGTTGTGCCCCCCTTGGGGCACCCCCGAGTGCAACCAGGGCCCATCTGCTTCCTTTTGGCCCATAAAAAATCATCGTAAAGTTTCGTGCCATTTGGTCTCTGTTTGATATTGATTTCCTGCGATGTAAAAAACAGGAACTGGCACTGAGCACTATGTCAATAGGTTAGTACCAAAAAATGATATAAAATGACTATAAAACATCCAAGATTGATAATAAAACAGCATGGAACAATTAAAAATTATAGATACGTTGGAGACGTATCAGCATCCCCAAGATTAACTCCTACTCGTCCTCGAGTAGGTAAATGATAAAAACAGAATTTTTGATGTGGAGTGTTGTTCATCAAGTCATATCATATTCTTTTCTTTATAGCATGGACATTTGGACTTTTATATGATTCAAAGAAATAGTCTAGTTTTGACATAATAATTTAGATACTCAAGCATATCAACAAGCAACCATGTCTTTTAAAATATCAATGTGAAAATAAGTTATCCCTAGCCCATCATGCTCAAACATTGATCCATTCGTGAAACACACTCGAATATTAACTACACCCAATACTTGAGCACGATCATATTGCCTCCTAATTGGTGCTTTTTATAAGAGAAGATGGAGACTCAAATTTCAAAATAAAAATTGCATAAAGTAAAAGAAAGTCCGTTCGTAGAGGGGAGTAGGGATTTGTAGAGGTGCTATAGCTCAAAGCGAAAAATTTGAGATAAAACATTTTGGGAGGTGTATCCATCCCACCAACGAAAATGACTTAGAGTTCCGAATACTTTCCATGCATAGATATATCATAGGCGGTTCCCAAACAGAAAATAAAGTTTATTCTTTTTTCCACCATAACTTTCACTTTCCATGGCTAACCGTATCCACGGGTGCCCTCCATACCAACACCTTCCAAGGAATTTATTATTTGACAACATAAAGTAAATTCATTTTTTTTTGCATTTCGGGACTGGGCATCCCTAATACCTTTGCCTTACTCTCGTGCAATGACAAGTGAATAAACACTCATCTTGAGAATAACACATCTAGCATGGAAAATATTAGCCACCCCTCACCGCTCCATGAGCAAAACAAACACACAAAAGATAAGTTTATTTTGAAAATTAGAGATGGCACATGCAAATTTGCTTAGAACGGCAAAAGAATACCGCATATAGGTAGATATAGTGGACTCATTTGGCAAAACTGGTTTAAAGGATTTTGGATGCACAAGTAGAGGTCATACTTAGTGCAAAATGAAGGCTAGAAGCGACCAACCAAGAAACGAATAATCTCATAAGCAAGCATTAAGCATAATTAACACCGAATAATGCACCACAGGTAGGATATAATTTTCATTGCATGATTATTAACTTTCGTGCATGCATAGGGAATCACAAACCTTAACACCCATATTCTTACTAGAACACAATTACTCATCAACATAACTCACATATCACATCATCATATCTCAAAACTATTACTAAGAATCAAGTTTATTTTGTCCAATGATATTCATGAAATTTTCTTTACTTTATCCTTCTTGGATATCTATCACTTTGGGACTAATTTTCATGTGTTGCTTTTCATAAGCTCAAATAAATCTAAGTGAAGTAAGAGAGCATTTCTTCAAAAATAACAAAGCACACCGTGCTCAAAAAGATATAAGTGAAGCACTAGAGCAAGTCCTAGCTCATAAAAGATTTAAGTGAAGCATAGAGAGCAATTCTAACAAGTCATGACATAATTTTGGCTCTCTCAAATAGGTGTGTCCAGCAAGGATTGATAACTTAAAACACAAAATAAAACAAGCAAATACACATATCATACAAGATGCTCCAAGCAAAACACATATCATGTGACGAATAAAAATATAGTCTCGAGTAAAATACCGATAGTTGTTGGAAGAAAGCGGGGATGCCACTCGAGGGTATCCCCAAGCTTAGTTGGTTGCTCATTCTTGGATAATAGCTTGGGATGCCGGGGCATCCCCAAGCTCAGGCTCTTACATCCTTCCTTCATCCATCGTAAGATAACCCAAAACTTGAAAACTTCAATCACACAAAACTCAACAAAGCCTTCTTGAGATCCCTTAGTATAAGAATAATAAACAACTACTATAAATGATGTATCAAACCAATTCATATTTTGTTTTTGTATTATATCTACTGTATTCCAACTTTTCTATGGCAAAAACTCATCAAAAAAACCATAGAGCCATCAAAATAAGCACACAACACAAAGAAAACAGAATATGTCAAAACAAAATAGTTTGTATAAATCTGACTATTTCGAATACTTCTGAAACTCCAAAAACTATGAAAAATTAGGATGGCCTGAGAAATTTGTATATTGATCTACTTCAAGCGGAATGGGTATTTTATCGCTCTCTGGTAAAAAATGAAAATTCATTTCGTGAGCACACACTTTCTATTTTTTTAGCAAGATCAAACAACTATCACCCAAGAAGATCCTAAAGGCTTTACTTGGCACAAACACTAATTAAAACATAAAAACACAATCATAACAGTAGCATAATTGTGCTAACACTCAAGAACATAAAGCAAAAATAAATTTATTCATTGGGTTGCTTTCCAACAAGCGCTATAGTTTTACGCCCTTAGCTAGGCATATAGCAAGGATCTAAGTTTTTTCATCTTTGGTTCGAGATCCATAAGATGCCCTCATGATTGATTCATAGGGTGGCTTAATTCTATTTGTAGGAAAGTGTTCCATACCATTCCTCAAAGGAAATTGGAACTTAATATTGCCTTCTTTCATATCAATCACGGCACTGATAGTGCGTAACAATGGTCTACCAAGAATAATTGGACAAGACAGATTGCAATCAATATCAAGAACAATAAAATATATGGGCACATAATTTCTATTTGCAAGAATAAGAACATCATTAATCCTTCCCATAGGCTTTTTAATAGTGGAATCCGCCAAGTGCAAATTCGAGAAACATTCTTCAAGATTGGTAAGACCAAGCACATCACATAAAGATTTTGGAATTGTGAAAACACTAGCACCCAAGTCACACAAAGCAAAACATTCACAATTTTTAATCTTGACTTTGATAGTAGGTTCCCACTCATCATACAATTTTCTAGGAATTGAAACTTCTAATTCCAATTTTTCTTCAAGAGCTTTCATCATAGCATCAACAATATGTTTAGTAAAAGCTTTATTTTGTTCATAAGCATGGGGTGAATTTATCATGGATTGCAACAAAGAAATACAATCAATCAAATAGCAACTATCATAATGAAAGTCTTTGTAATCCAAAATAGTGGGTGCATCACTAGCTAAAGTTTTGACCTCTCCAAACCCACTTTCATCAATTTTCTCAACAAGATTTTCACCCTCCGAAATATTGGGACGACTTCTACCTAAAGTTGACTCTTCTCCAGTCCCTTTTTCATCATTCTTAACTTTACTAAACAAGGAATCAATATAAGAACACCAATCATTTTAAGATCTTCATCACTTTTGTGTTCTAACGAGATTGGTTTGGCAGCCATTTGATTTACTAAGGTAGCTTGTGCATCGGATATTTTTTCCAACAAACTTTCAGCAAAAGCATACTTAGATTGGAGATTGCAAACTTCTCTACTAATATCATTAAGTTGTTTTGTGATAGCATCTAGCACAACAGAGTGCTCCTTAAGTTCTTCAGTAAAATACTTATTATGCTCAAATTGTGTAGTCATATATTCCTTGGTACTTTTCTCAATTTCAAGAAAAATATTTGGGTGGAACATCATAATATTTTCTTTGAGGCATCATGACTACGCAAACATGAAAGCACACAAAAACAGATCCGACAAGAAAACAGCGAACGGAAAAGGAGAGGCGAATAAAATGGCAAATTTTTGTGAAGTGGTGGAGAGGCAAACGAGAGGAAAATGGCAACTAATGTAAATTGCGAGGAGATGAGATTTGTGATTAGGAACCTGGTTATGATGAAGATCCTCCCCGGCAACAGCGCCAGAAGGCACGTTGACGGGAGACTATCTTGACTTGATCCTCCCCGGTAACGGCGCCAGAAATTCTCCTTGATGGCAGCTGGAACTACGTCGGTATTTCCCAGGAGAGGGAGGGATGATGTAGCATAGCGACGGTAGAGTATTTCCCTCAGTTATGAAACCAAGGTATCGAACCCGTAGGAGAACCAAGCAACACAATGTAAACAACCCCTGCACACAAATAACAACACCTCGCAATCCGACATGTTAAAGGGGCTGTCAATCCCTTTCGGGTAACGGCACCAGAAATTGATGTGTGGCGGGAGAAAGTTGTAATAGATAGAAATAATAGATCGCAAATAAAATAAAGTGCAACAAAATATTTTTGTATTTTTGTTTTAATAGATCTGAAAATAAAAGCAAGGAAAAAGTAGATCGCAAAGGCAAATAATATGAAGAAGAGACCCGGGGGCGTAGGTTTCACTAGTGGCTTCTCTCGAGAAAAATAGCAAACGGCGTGTAAACAAATTACTGTTGGGCAATTTATAGAACTTCTAATAATTATGAAGATATCCAGGCAATGATCATTACATAGGCATCAGTCCAAGATTAGTAGACCGACTCCTGCCTGCATCTACTACTATTACTCCACACATCGACCGCTATCCAGCATGCATCTAGTGTATTAAGTTCATGGAAAAATGGAGTAATGCAATAAGAACGATGACATGATGTAGACAAGATCCGTTTATCTATATGGCGGTAGATATAGATATTGTCTTTTTATCCTTAGTGGCAATGATACATACATGTCGGTTCCCTTTCTATCACTGGGATCAAGCACTGTAAGATCGAACCCACTATCAGGCACCTCTTCCCATTGTAAGATAAATAGATCGAGTTGGCCAGACAAAACCCAAATATCGAAGAAGAAATACGAGGCTATAAGACATCATGCATAAAAGAGATCAAAGAAACTCAAATACTTTCATGGATATAAAAACATAGATCTGATCATAAACTCGAAATTCATCGATACCAACAAACACACCGCAAAAGAGTTACATCATATGGATCTCCAAGAGACCATTGTATTGAGAATCAAGAGAGAGATGAAGCCATCTAGCTACTAACTACGGACCCTCCATAATAATTTCAGTATTAGGATCTGGAATTATCTGCAGATTGATTGGTCTGCGGGGACCTCCATGCTTGATTTGGTTACTCAGGCAAGGAGAAGTTTTGATAAGCCTTTCTTCACTGAATGGTGTTCATTGCCTGCTGGAATATCTGGATCATCAGAAATGCCAAAGTGTTCAGAAGTGAGAGGGCAAGTTTCAATAAATGAAGAAGTGCTTTTAGGCATGATATTAGTCTAATGCAACACAGAATCAAATCTGCTTACAAGGATGACTTGCTGAAATTGATCTCTTTCCTCCCCCCTTAAGTTTGTTTTTGTAAACTTTTCTTCCTTTCTTGTATTCTGGTTACTTCTTGTAATCATACTGTTGTAATTGTTTTTCATTCTTAATAAAATTTTGTTCTGTTGTGGGGGTTTTACCCCACAGTTCCCAGTCAAAAAAAACTACGGACCCGAAGGTCTACAAATAACTACTCACGCATCATCACAGAGGCACCAATGCAAGTGGTGAACCCCTCCATGATGGTGTTTAGATTGGATCTGGTGATTCTGGACTCTGCGGCGGCTGTATGAATATTTCGTCGACTCCTCTAGGGTTTTGGGAATATTTGGGAATTTATAGAGCAAAGAGGCGGTCCGGGGGGCACCCGAGGTGGGCACAACCCATCGGGGCGCGCCAGGGCCTCCTGGCGCGCCCTGGTGGGTTGTGCCCCCCCCCTCACTGAAGGAAATATGCCCTAGGGGCAATAACAAAGTTATTATTTATTTCCTTATGTCATGATAAATGTTTATTATTCATGCTAGAATTGTATTAACCGGAAACATAATACATGTGTGAATACATAGACAAACAGAGTGTCACTAGTATGCCTCTACTTGACTAGCTCGTTGATCAAAGATGGTTATGTTTCCTAACCATAGACATGAGTTGTCATTTGATTAACGGGATCACATCATTAGGAGAATGATGTGATTGACTTGACCCATTCCGTTAGCTTAGCACTTGATCGTTTAGTTTGTTGCTATTGCTTTCTTCATGACTTATACATGTTCCTATGACTGTGAGATTATGCAACTCCCATTTACCGGAGGAACACTTTGTGTGCCACCAAACGTCACAACATAACCGGGTGATTATAAAGGTGATCTACAGGTGTCTCCGAAGGTACTTGTTGGGTTGGCGTATTTCAAGATTAGGATTTGTCACTCCGATTGTCGGAGAGGTATCTCTGTGCCCACTAGGTAATGCACATCACTAAAAGCCTTGCAAGCATTGCAACTAATGAGTTAGTTGCGGGATGATGTATTTCGGAACGAGTAAAGAGACTTGCCGGTAACGAGATTGAACTAGGTATTGAGATACAGACGATCGAATCTCGGGCAAGTAACATACCGATGACAAAGGGAACAATGTATGTTGTTATGCGGTTTGACCGATAAAGATCTTCGTAGAATATGTGGGAGCCAATATGAGCATCCAGGTTCCGCTATTGGTTATTGACCGGAAACGTGTCTCGGTCATGTCTACATTGTTCTCGAACCCGTAGGGTCCGCACGCTTAAAGTTCGATGACGGTTATATTATGAGTTTATGTGTTTTGCTGTACCGAAGGTAGTTTGGAGTCCCGGATGAGATCGGGGACATGACGAGGAGTCTCAAAATGGTCGAGACGTAAAGATTGATATATTGGACGACTATATTCGGACATCGGAAAGGTTTCGAGTGATTCGGGTATTTTTCGGAGTATCGGAGAGTTACGGGAATTCGCCGGGGAGTATATGGGCCTTATTGGGCTTTAGAGGAAAGAGAGAGGAGAGGCTGCGCGCCCCCCAATGCTTAGTCTGAATTGGACTAGGGGGAGGGGCTGCGCCCCCTCCTTCCTTCTCTTCCCTCTTCCCTTTCCTTGACTCCTACTCCTACTACTTGGAAGGGGAGTAATCCTACTCCCGGTGGGAGTAGGACTCCTCCAGGGCGCGCCATAGGGGCCGGCCCTCTCCCCCTCCTCCACTCCTTTATATACGTGGCCAGGGGGCACCCCATAGACACAACAATTGATCATTGATCTTTTAGCCATGTGCGGTGCCCCCTCCACCACAATCCACCTCGGTCATATCGTAGCAGTGCTTAGGCGAAGCCCTGCGTCGGTAGTATCATCATCACCGTCATCAAGCCATCGTGCTGACAGAACTCTCCCTCGGAGCTCTGCTGGATCGGAGTTCGTGGGACGTCATCGAGCTGAACGTGTACTCAACTCGGAGGTTTCGTGCGTTCGGTACTTAGATCGGTCGGATCGTGAAGACGTACGACTACATCAACCGCGTTGTGCTAACGCTTCCACTTTCAGTCTACGAGGATACGTGGACACACTCTCCCCTCTCGTTGATATGCATCACCATGATCTTGCGTGTGCGTAGGATTTTTTTTAAATTACTACGTTCCCCAACAGTGGCATCCGAGCCAGGTTTTATGCGTTGATGTAATATGCACGAGTAGAACACAAGTGAGTTGTGGGCGATATAAGTCATACTGCTTATCAGCATGTCACACTTTGGTTCGGCGGTATTGTTGGATGAAGCGGCCTGAACCGACATTACGCGTACGCTTACGCGAGACTGGTTTTACCGCCGAGCTATGCACACAGGTGACTAGCGGGTGTCAGTTTCTCCAATTTTAGTTGAACCGAGTGTGGCTATGCCCGGTCCTTGAGAAGGTTAAAACAACACTAACTTGACAAACTATCGTTGTGGTTTTTATGCGTAGGTAAGAACGGTTCTTGCTCAGCCCGTAGCAGCCACGTAAAACTTGCAACAACAAAGGAGAGGACGTCTAACTTGTTTTTGCAGGGCATGTTGTGATGTGATATGGTCAAGACGTGATGAGATATAAGTTGTTGTATAAGATGATCATGTTTTGTTGAAGTTATCGGCAACTGGCAGAAGCCTTATGGTTGTCTCTTTATTGCATAAGATGCAAGCGCCAAATAATTGCTTTACTTTATCGCTATGCGATAGCAATAGTTGCAAGAGCAATAGTTGGCGAGACGACCATGTGAAGACACATTGATATAGATCAAGATGATGGAGATCATGGTGTCATGCCGGTGACGATGGAAATCATGACGGTGCTTTGGAGATAGAGATCAAAGGCACAAGATGATGATGGCCATATCATGTCACATATTTTGATTGCATGTGATGTTTATCTTTTATACATCTTATTTTGCTTAGTTCAATGATAGCTTTATAAGATGATCTCTCACTAATTATCAAGGTACAAGTGTTCTCCCTGAGTATGCACCATTGCGAAAGTTCTTCATGTTGAGACACCACGTGATGATCGGGTGTGATAGGCTCTACGTTCAAATACAACTGGTGCAAAACAGTTGTACACGCGGAATACTCGGGCTAAACTTGATGAGCTTAGCATATAACATATATGGCCTCGGAACACTGAGACCGAAAGGTCGAGCGTGAATCATATAGTAGATATGATCAACATAGTGATGTTCACCATTGAAACTACTCCATCTCACGTGATGATCGGACATAGTTTAGTTGATATGGATCACGTGATCACTTAGAGGATTAGAGGGATGTCTATCTAAGTGGGAGTTCTTAAGTAATATGATTAATTGAACTTAAATTTATCATGGACTTAGTCCTGGTAGTATTAGCATATCTATGTTGCAGATCAATAGCTCGCGTTTAGCTCATCGATTTTTTTTGATATGTTCCTAGAGAAAACTAAGTTGAAAGATGTTAGTAGCAATGATGCGGATTGGATCCGTGATCTGAGGTTTATCCTCATTGCTGCACAGAAGAATTATGTCCTTGATGCACCGCTAGGTGACAAACCTATTGCAGGAGCAGATGCAGATGTCATGAACGTTTGGCTAGCTCAATATGATGACTACTTGATAGTTTAGTACACCATGCTTAAACGGCTTAGAATCGGGACTTCAAAGGCATTTTGAACGTCATGGACCATATGAGATGTTCCAGGAGTTGAAGTTAATATTTCAAGCAAATACCCAAGTTGAGAGATATGAAGTCTCCAACAAGTTCTATAGCTAAAAGATGGAGGAGAATAGCTCAAGCAGTGAGCATGTGCTCAGATTGTCTGGGTACTACAAAAACTTGAATCAAGTGGGAGTTAATCTTCCAGATAAAATAGTGATTGACAGAATTCTCTAGTCACCATCACCAAGTTAGTAGAACTTCGTGATGAATTATAATATGCAAGGGATAACGAAAACGATTCCCAAGCTCTTCGTGATGCTGAAATCGACGAAGATAGAAATCAAGAAAAGCATCAAGTATTGATGGTAAACAAAACCACTAGTTTCAAGTAAAGGGACAAAGGGAAGAAAGGGGTACTTCAAGAATAACGGCAAGCAAGTTGCTGCTCAAGTGAAAAAACTCAAGTCTGGACCTAAGCCTGAAACTGAGTGCTTCTACTGCAAACGGACTGGTCACTCGAAACGGAACTACCCCAAGTAATTGGCGGATAATAAGGATGGCAAAGTGAACATATGTATATTTGATATACATGTTATTGATGTGTACTTTACTAGTGTTTATAGCAACCCCTCAGTATTTGATACTAATTCAGTTGCTAAGAATAGTAACTCGAAACGGGGGTTGCTGAATGAACAAAGACTAGTTAAGGGTGAAGTAACGATGTGTATTGGAAATGGTTCCAAGATTGATATGATCATCATCGCACACTCCCTATACTTTCGGGATTAGTGTTAAACCAAAAATAAATGTTATTTAGTGTTTACGTTGAGCATGAATATGATTGGATCATGTTTATTGCAATACGGTTATTCATGTAAGTTAGAGAATAATTGTTGTTCTGTTTACATGAATAAAACCTTCTATGGTCATACACCCAATGAAAACGGTTTGTTGGATCTCGATCGTGGTGATACACATTTTCATAATATTGAAGCCAAAAGATGCAAAGTTAATAATGATAGTGCAACTTATTTGTGGCACTGCCGTTTAGGTCATATTGGTGTAAGCGCATGAAGAAAATCCATGCTGATGGGCTTTTGGAATCACTTGATTATGAATCAGTTGATGCTTGCGAACCATGTCTCATGGGCAAGATGACTAAGACTCCGTTCTTCGGAACAATGGAGCGAGCAATAGATTTGTTGGAAATCATACATACCGATGTATGTGGTCTGATGAATATTGAGGCTCGCGGCAGGTATCATTATTTTCTGATCTTCACAGATGATTTGAGCATATATGAGTATATCTACTTGATGAAACGAAAGTCTGAAAACATTTGAAAAGTTCAAAGAATTTCAGAGTGAAGTGGAGAATCATCGTAACAAAAATAAAAGTTTCTACGATATGATCGCAGAAGTAAAATATTTGAGTTACGAGTTTGGCATTCAGTTAAAACTATGTGAAATAGTTTCACTACTCACCTGGAACACCATACTGTAATGGTGTGTCCGAACATCGTAACCGTACTTTATTAGATATGGTGCGATCTATGATGTCTCTTACCGATTTACCACTAACATTTTGGGGTTATGCATTAGAGACAACTACATTCACATTAAATAGGGCACCATCTAAATCCGTTGAGACGACACCGTATGAACTATGGTTTGGCAAGAAACCCTAAGATGTCGTTTCTTAAAGTTTGAGGTTGCAATGCTTATGTGAAAAAAATTCAACCTGATAAGCTCAAACCCAAATCGGAGAAGTGCGTCTTCATAGGATACCCAAAATAAAATGTTGGGTACACCTTCTATCACAGATCCGAAGGCAAGATATTCATTGCTGAGAATGGATCCTTTCTAGAGAAGGAGTTTCTCTCAAAAGAAGTGAGTGGGAGGAAAGTAGAACTTGATGAGGTAACTGAACCTGCTCCCTTATTGAAAAGTAGTTCATCACAGAAATCTGTTCCTGTGACTACTACACCAATTAGTGAGGAAGCTAATGATGATGATCATGTAACTTCAGATCAAGTTACTACCGAACCTCGTAGGTAAACCAGAGTGAGATCCGCACCAGAGTGGTACGGTAATCCTGTTCTGGAGGTCATGTTACTTGACCATGATGACCCTGCGAACTATGAGGAAGCGATGATGAGCCCAGATTCCGCGAAATGGCTTGAGGCCATGAAATCTGAGATGAGATCCATGTATAAGAACAAAGTATGGACTTTGATTGACTTGCGCAAAGACCGGCGAGCCATTGAGATTAAATGGATCTTCAAGAGGAAGACGGACGCTGATAGTAGTGTTACTATCTACAAAGCTAGAATTGTCGCAGAAGGTTTTTGACAAGTTCAAGGTGTTGACTACGATGAGAGTTTCTCACTCGTATCTACGCTTAAGTTTGTCTGAATCATATTAGCAATTGCCACATTTTATGAAATCTGGCAAATGGATAAACAAAACTACATTCCTTAATGGATTTATTAAAGAAGGGTTGTATATGATGCAACAAGAAAGTTTTGTCAATCCTAAAGGTGCTAACAAAATATGCAAGCTCCAGCGATCCATTTATGGACTGGTGCAAGCATCTCGGAGTTTGAATATACGCTTTGATAAGTTTATCAAAGCATATAGTTTTATACAGACTTGCAGTGAAGCCTGTATTTACAAGAAAGTGAGTGGGAGCACTACAACATTTCTGATAAGTATATGTGAATGCCATATTGTTGATTGGAGATAATGTAGAATTATTCTGCAAAGCATAAAGGAGTGTTTGAAAGGAGTTTTTCAAAGAAAGACCTCGGTGAAGCTGCTTACATATTGAGCATCAAGATCTATAGAGATAGATCAAGGCGCTTGATAAGTTTTTCAATGAGTGCATACCTTGACAAGATTTTGAAGTAGTTCAAAATGGAAAAGTCAAAGAAAGAGTTCTTGCCTGTGTTACAAGGTGTGAAACTAAGTAAGACTTAAAGCCTGACCACGGCAGAAGATAGAAAGAGAATGAAAGTCATTCCCTATGCCTTGGCCATAGGTTCTATAAAATATGTCATGCTGTGTACCAGATCTATTGTATACCCTACACTGATTTTGGCAAGGGAGTACAATAGTGATCTAGGAGTAGATCACTGGACAGCGGTCAAAATTATCCTTAGTGGAATAAGGATATGTTTCTCGATTATGGAGGTGACAAAAAAAAGGTTCGTCGTAAAGGGTTACGTCGATGCAAATTTTGACACTGATCCAGATGACTCTAAATCTCAATCTGGATACATATTGAAAGTGGGAGCAATTAGCTAGAGTAGCTCCGTGCAGAGCATTGTTGACATAGAAATTTGCAAAATACTTACGGATCTGAATGTGGCAGACCCGTTGACTAAACTTCTCTCACAAGCAAAACATGATCACACCTTAGTACTCTTTGGGTGTTAATCACATAGCGATGTGAACTAGATTATTGACTCTAGTAAACCCTTTGGGTGTTGGTCACATGCCAATGTGAACTATGGGTGTTAACCACATGGTGATGTGAACTATTGGTATTAAATCACATGGCGATGTGAACTAGATTATTGACTCTAGTGCAAGTGGGAGACTGAAGGAAATATGCCCTACAGGGCAATAATAAAGTTATTATTTATTTCCTTATATCATGATAAATATTTATTATTCATTCTAGAATTGTATTAACCGGAAACATAATACATGTGTGAATACATAGACAAACAGAGTGTCACTAGTATGCCTCTACTTGACTAGCTCGTTGATCAAAGATGGTCATGTTTCCTAACCATAGACATGAGTTGTCATTTGATTAACGGGATCACATCATTAGGAGAATGATGTGATTGACTTGACCCATTCTGTTAGCTTAGCACCTGATCGTTTAGTTTGTTGCTATTGCTTTCTTCATGACTTATACATGTTCCTATGACTATGAGATTATGCAACTCCCGTTTACCGAAGGAACACTTTGTGTGCCACCAAACGTCACAACGTAACTGGGTGATTATAAAGGTGCTCTACAGGTGTCTCCGAAGGTACTTGTTGGGTTGGCGTATTTTGAGATTAGGATTTGTCACTCCAATTGTCGGAGAGGTATCTCTGGGCCCACTCGGTAATGCACATCACTATAAGCCTTGCAAGCATTGCAACTAATGAGTTAGTTGCGGGATGATGTATTACAGAACGAGTAAAGAGACTTGCCGGTAACGAGATTGAACTAGGTATTGAGATACCGATGATCGAATCTTGGGCAAGTAACATACCGATGACAAAGGGAACAACGTATGTTGTTATGCGGTTTGACCGATAAAGATCTTCGTAGAATATGTGGGAGCTAATATGAGCATCCAGGTTCCGCTATTGGTTATTGACCGGAAACGTGTCTCGGTCATGTCTACATTGTTCTCGGACCCGTAGGGTCCGCACACTTAAAGTTCGATGACGGTTATATTATGAATTTATGTGTTTTGATGTACCGAAGGTAGTTCGGAGTCCCGGATGAGATCGGGGACATGACGAGGAGTCTCGAAATGGTCGAGACATAAAGATCAATATATTGGACGACTATATTCGGACATCGGAAAGGTTCCGAGTGATTCGGGTATTTTTCGGAGAACCAGAGAGTTACGGGAATTCGCCGGGGAGTATATGGGCCTTATTGGACTTTAGAGGAAAGAGAGAGGAGAGGTTGCACGCCCCCCAATGCCTAGTCCGAATTGGACTAGGGGGGGCTGCGCCCCCTCCTTCCTTCTCTTCCCTCTTCCCTTTCCTTGACTCCTACTCCTCGGAGTAGGACTCCTCCAGGGCGCGCCATAGGGGCCGACCCTCTCCCCCTCCTCCACTCCTTTATATACGTGGCCAGGGGCCACCCCATAGACACAACAATTGATCATTGATCTTTTAGCCGTGTGCGGTGCCCCCTCCACCACAATCCACCCCGGTCATATCGTAGCAGTGCTTAGGCGAAGCCCTGCGTCGGTAGCATCATCATCACCACCATCAAGCCGTCGTGCTGACGGAACTCTCCCTCGAAGCTCTGCTGGATCGGAGTTCGTGGGACGTCATCGAGTTGAATGTGTGCTGAACTCGGAGGTGCCATGTGTTCGGTACTTGGATCGGTCGGATCGTGAAGACGTACGACTACATCAACCGCATTGTGCTAACGCTTCCGCTTTCGGTCTACGAGGGTACGTGGACACACTCTCCCCTCTCGTTGCTATGCATCACCATGATCTTGCGTGTGCGTAGGATTTTTTTTAAATTACTACGTTCCCCAACACTTAGGGCACCTCCAGGTGCAACCAGGGCCCATCTGCTCCCTTTTGGCCCATAAAAAATCATCGTAAAGTTTCGAGCCATTTAGACTTCGTTTGATATTGGTTTTCTGTGATATAAAAAACATGGAAAAACAGGAACTAGCACCGGGCACTATGTCAATAGGTTAGTATCAAAAATGATATAAAATGACTATAAAGTAATTATAAAACATCCAAGATTGATAATAAAACAGCATGAAACAATAAAAAATTATAGATACATTGGAGACGTATCACTTCTCCATCACAAAGCCTCTTGAATAAAGGAGACTGTTGGAGCACATTGATGTCATTGCATGAACTAGGTGTGCCAAAGAAAACATGCCAAATTCAGAAGCCCTTCGACGCCACTAATTCAAGTATGATGGTGGCTTCTTTGACGTGACCTTGGTACTGCCTACGCAAACCTTTTGGGTAGTTGTTTTACTGCAGTGCATGCAATCAACTGAACCTAACATATCTGGAAATCCTCTTGCTTCTCCAATTGCCAACAATTTTTCTGTGTCCTCCACAGTTGGCTCTCTCAGGTACTCTGCTCCGAACACCTTGACCACAGTGCGTGCAAATTGCATCGTGGTCGTTAGGACTGTGCTCTCTGCCATCCTGATTTCTATATCAATTGACCTGCGGCCTTCCCATAAGCAAGCATCCTGAGAGGAGCAGTGCATTTCTGCGGATGAGAGAAATAAACTTGTCCACAACAATCCTTCCTCGCCTTGAAGTTGTCATCAGTCTCCTCTACAACAGCCACTATACGCAAGAACAAATTTCTGCTCATTTGGTAGCAACTTCGAAAGAAACTTTCAGGGGAAATTGGGTCCGCCGTGAAGCAGTCCAAGTACAAAAGCCCTGCACCGGCAATCCTATCACGAGGAATAACTCTTCGGCCCTTTAAGGAACCCTTGAAGTTCAGAACGTGCCCTCCTTCCTTCTCTAACTCCTCTTGGTTGCTCATCATCATCATGATTTCGGCATCCTCATCGTCCGAATCTGAGGAGGCGATGAATTCATTGAATATGAATCCGTCAAGGTGAGAGTTTTCATAGCCATCATTCCACGATGAATCCTTTGGTGACCTACAAATAATAACCAGAATAATAAAAAAAATCAGGCTCCGACATTTCATCAAACATATATAGCGCGAGATGTATATATGTAGGAGTTGTTGTACCGGGGCGGCGTCCGGTGGTGGGGAACAATGGTCGGCTGCGGTGTGGACTGCGACCTCCGGTGGCGAAGCCTTGGGATGGGGATGAGGTGGAGCCAGCGGCGATGGCGAAACACCGATGACGGCTATGCAGACGGGGGCTAACAACAGAGAAGAGGAGAAGACTGGTCGGGCAAGGAGGGGGTGGGGGCGCGGATATGAGCGAATTGGCGTGGGACGCAGCGGTCAGTCTGTGTCTTGGCGTCCCATGTTAGCCCTAGATATAGGCCAAGTATGAAAAGTGTTGGTCAGTTCGAGCGTTTGAGCCAGATATAAGAGCCTGATTGTGTGACATTTTCTTCGTATGGATACTGATCGAGCGCTAACAACAGAGAAGAGGAGAAGACTGGTCGGGCAAGGAGGGGGTGGGGGCGCGGATATGAGCGAATTGACATGGGACGCAACGGTTAATCCGTGTCTTGGCGTCCTATGTTAGCCCTAGATATAGGCCAAGTATGAGAAGTGTTGGTCAGTCCGAGCATTTGAGCCAGATACAAGAGCCTGATTGTGTGATATTTTCTTCGTATGGATACTGATCGGACAGCCCGTCCGAACATTTGAAACGGATATGGGTCCGGTTGCAGATGCTCTTATGGGCGAGATGAGTACCTGCACTCCTCGGAGAAGCAAATTACCGTCAACGATGCCCCCGACTTTTTCTTCGAGCCGAGCAAACTTGCAGACCTACATGTCCTACTGCTGCAGGTCTGCAGTGAGTCTGAAGCAAGCAAGCAACGGCCAGGGAGGAGAATCTTATAAACCACGCATCGCCATTAAGTTTATGGGGTTTCAGTACGTACGTACCAGTAGATGATGAACATGCTAACACGTAACAGAAAGCGGCTGCCCTGCGATCGGTCCACCGGACAAATTAATTCATACGGCTCTCAGGCTATGGCGGCACCAATCGGATTCGTAGCCACCTCCAAACGCCAGTGTGTTTAGTCGTCGTTCTTAATGGAAATGGTTCAACCAAAAGTTGTCCATCCTCCGGCCACATGATCGATCATGTGTATCGTACTCGTGCCAACACGTTAGCTAGCTACTGCATGCGGTGTTGGATTAATTGGAATCACGTACTGTACTACCTACACACCTAAAATTGTTGCCTGCAGGGTGGTGATGTAGGCTGTGCAGTTTGCACTTGCTGTACGGTAGCAATGCACGGTGTAAATGAACCTGATTTAGCTGCACGGGTAGCTAAACCTAATGCACGGAGCAAATGAAAGTGATTTTCTGTGCTGATACACCAGTACACCACAGGGGTGCATCCACTCTTGTGATGCCACCGGTAGACAGGATGCATTAGCATATTTTAAAATGTTTGAAAAAAAAATCTGGGAAAACATCTAGCACACTAACACAACACCAAACTACGATCGGCACAAAAATTCGTATCAAAATTGAAAACATTGCTTGAGATACAAAAATAACAAATTTCACATCAGTGTGACAATGGACTTTGAGAGTCAGTGACGAATTCAGAACTATGTGTGTAAAATTGCATGTGCTAAAAAGTTGCAATATTATTATTTGTTATTTTTAGCATAGCGTTTAGCACATGCAATTTGAGTTGTCCCTATAGTTGCCTAGCAAAAAATTTGGGATTCTCAAACTTTGGGCTAGGTTTTTAACACATGCAATTTGAGTTGTCCCTCAAAGCCAGGCCCAAAATCCCAACTTTTTTGCCTAAAGCCTGGCCCAAAATCCCAAACAAAGCCTGAATGAGGTTTAAATCATTGCTTAAATCAAAAATAGGTATAAAAATATATTAAACACGTCCAAAATAAATAAATTAAATGAAAAGTTGTCATTTGTTCATGTGTTTCAGGCCCGGCCGGGCTCGAGCTTGCGGTTTCACTTAGGGCTTTGTCAAACCTGGACTGAAACCATGTCAGTCCGGGGTATGATCGGCTTTAGTGGGTGGTATATATAGAACTATTGTTTGTAAAGAAGCCGTTAGAACTATAACCATTGTAAGTAAACAATCTGAATTATAGTACTAGTTGAATTAGTAGTTATAAGATAATCTTGAAATATAGGAGAGAATATAGACAATATGTTTATAGACAGTCTCCTAAAGAACTGTTTGTGTATGTGAGGAAATATTTTTAGACCACTGTTGTAAAAAAATTAACTTTGGGGGTGCTTTGTACTACATCTAAATATCGAACATAATCCTGGGTTCTTTTCACAAAAAATATATTTGAACAACAAGATATCCCGAGTGATTATTAACACCTCAAGTCCTGGTGCTCGCATTATTTTGAATTTATTTCAAGATTTTCGGTGATGCGCGTTCAGTGGAAGAAGACGTTCCTGTCGACTACAAGGCGTCTGTGATGACTTCGTCAATCTTAAAATGATATGCCGGCTCAATCTCTCAGAGACGCTCATAAAAAATAGGGTGTGCATGTGTGTTTATGAGGAGTGTACGCGCGTATATATGAGTGTCTGCGTCTGTAATGTGTTTAAAAAATATCTTATGTAGAAAAGCATGCTAACACAAGAAAGAGAAAATTTGTGCGTCTCACTACTTGGTGCTGGCATTCGCAGAGGATGTGGCTTTGTGTCCAAATTAAGGACGCGACAGCAGCTAGTACAATGGAGTGATTAAGGCGGTGGCTTAACAGCATAACGACCAACGGACCAACGAACACCGTACACTGCTGCACCCGCCGAAGGCGTTGGCCGCGACCTCGACGTCTTACCCGCCAGTAAACGCGTGTCTACGTCCCAGTGACAGTGTCTGTCTTCCCATCGCCTTTGGCTACCAGGTGATCCAGCTGCTACGTACTGGTGCTGGCTAGGCTAGTTACGTGTATAGGCGGAACTGAATGATGATCGGTGCAGTGCAGCCCACCGCTGGCCGATTCTCCGCCCTGCACCGTCTCTTTCTGCGGCAGCTGTCGATCCCAATTTGTCGTGTCATCATTGTGGGAGATGATCATAGCTCCAATAATCGTGGCTTGCTTGATAGGTATCCATGTCGGCTGGATGTTTGTAATTCGCGTTCTAGTCACTTGATTACAGTTTTAATTTCTATTAGAGCTCATTTGACTTGTAGGGTTTCCAGAAGATTACCGTAGGATTCTGGAGAATCACAGGCGAAGGAGAAGCCAATGAGGTTATCTCCGTAGTACTCCCTCCGTCTCAAAATAAATGACTCAAATATATATTAACTATATACTAAAGCTAGTACAAAGTCGAGTCACTTATTTTGGAACGGAGGAAGTACATGAGAAGCATCACTTTGCGATTTGACATTATCTACCGATGATCATTCATAACTGAAAATGATCAGTGGTGTGTCATGGTACTACTCTCTCCGTTCCAAAATATAAGTCTTTTTAGATATTTCAATAGATAACTACATACGGAACAAAATGAGTAAATCTACACTTTAAAATATGTCTATATATCTCCGTATGTTGTAGTTCATTTGAAATGTTTAAAAAGACTTATATTTCGGAACGGAGTGGGTAGTTTACATATTTTCATGGTTACGTTTACAAACGTCAATTCATATTTCATGGAAACTCGTTTGTGGCGATGTCTACCGCAGACGGGTTATCATTTCCGTGCCCATGCCATGTCTACGTACAGAAGTAGAGACGGTACAGTCGGACACAGACATGCGTTTGACTGGCTGCACAGGGGCTGGCTGGAGACGGACGCGCATAATATCCAACTTGGCAGGCAACCCCAAGAAACGAACATGGGTGTGCAAGTCGAAAATCAGGAAGATGATTGATGAGTCGAGAGCGATGTGATATTTTGGTCCATGCACCCTATCCTCATAACCAGGTTTGGATCCAAAACTCCCCCAGAATCAAGCGCTCCCGTGCACCGCGCACATGCGTACGTACACGGCCGCGCACTGTGTCGTGTGACCCGTGAGGCCTGTGCATGGGAGGCGCGACGTACGATGACCGCAATGCGCGTGCCCACGCCTGCTTGGAGCTATTAGCTGCCGCCGTTTGGAATCGAGCCATATATGCATGCACGGGTACAGAAGCGCACCGCCGCCGCACTGCGGTGTGAATCCATGCCCGTGAGGAGTTTACGTGTCTCCCTGTTCATATGGTCATGGCGCAAGGACGGCAGGCAGGCAGGCAGCACAGGCATAGCACACGAAGGAACCACGCTCTTTGCAAGAAAGTGGAGTTAGTAATAATGCTTGTTATGGACTCCGGTCATTTGGATCTAGTGTAGGAGGGCCGCCGATCCGCCTAGTCTCCGGTGACTATAGGACCATGGCGGCGCGGTAGATCCTGTGCCTTGTCGGTGGGAGGGCTCTATTTTGAGATATTTATATCCTGCTTAGGAAGAAGAGATGGCGGTGGCTTTCTGAAGATGGAATAATGTTATCCCTGCCTAGCCCCCCGTTCTGATGGTGTGTCTATCATCATCGATGGGCGTGCGGAGGTGTGTCTCTGGCTCATCTGTTCTTGGTGAATTTGCTTGGATATGGTCGTAGTTCGTTTACATTCGTTTAGCTCGCTTCAGTGCTTGTAGTCGTTGTTAGGTGGTGTACGGATCCGGATGTAATTTTATTATTTTTGATATTCTTTTTTTATATATTCGTTGTATTGTCATGATTGAAGATGAATACAATAGAAATTTTATCGAAAAAGAAAGAAAATGGAGTAATAATCACTCTGGTCATTTGGAACTAAGTGTAGGAGCATTTTTGTTATAGTGTAGGCGTATTGTTCGGAGGCAGGACAGAACAAACAGAAGTATCTCCGCTCGAGCGTTTTGTAGGCCCCATTTACGGAATACTACCTTTACAAGTTGTCATGTCATATAAAGTTATGACAGCGGCAACTATAATTGACATTTCCCTATCTTTGGTATTTTCTCTTCACGAAACGAATCACCTCTACATCACGGGCGGGCGGGTGGCATTCTTCGCTCGTCTGTGTATCTTATCCAGTTTTATCCCTGGCCAAACACGAGCGCTCTACGATTGTACTCCGTACGTACATAGCCACAGCTGCCATGCACTGGAAGCGCCAGGACCACGATTCTCTCAGGGGCCCCGCGTGCATGACAGCGGATGGATTCTGGCCGCCATGTTAGGCTAATCATGTCGTTACTCTTTTCGCGCTAGGGCCAACCTCGGCTCCTCCAATTAGCAAGTGCGGCGTCCCAATCATCCCTCTGTCCGTCTGCATTCGTACATACAGGACCAAGAGAACCACCGTTTCTCTCGCTGTTCCGTGTGCTCACCGTGCCGTGCCTGTGCCAGTCATCGGGTGTAGTACTTCACGACGATCGTTGCTGGTTGGATTTTCCCCTCTCTCCTAATTTTCCGCAAACAATAATATGGGACGGTGTTGATAAATCTCACTCGATCGAGACTTGATTAAATCTTAGTCGACTGAAATATAGCCACACCGATTTGAAACCAGCATATAGCTACTAGAAGCCCCACGAGTTTGCTCACATCATCACGTCAAGCATACTAGTCCCCCCATTCCACGAGTAGCTAGATAGATAGACTCGCATTGGTGAATTGTTTATGAGAGATCGATTGATTGAGTACTCTAATAGCTCATCTCCGTGTGCAATTTTCTAAACATGTGCATGATTAGAGCATCTCCAATCCGACGTAGCCAATTCGGCCCCTTGTATGTTCACGATGCGTTCAGATGCGTCCACGGACAACACCGGCTTGTGTCTCATTTGGCTGCGTTCGTAGCCGTCAACATCATATCTAAATCTCTAAATTAATTTCATTCTATGTAGCGTAGATCAACACAACACAACACCATGTAGATAAATTAAACACGTAGTACTCATATGATCGGAGATAGCAAGTTTAAAAATCTAGATACCTCATGACGACGGTAGCATTGATATGATTTATGATTAGATACAAGTATGTAAAGATAAGATTCACCACTTCTTACCCTTGCCCTTCCCTTTATCGTCTCCAAAGCGGCAGTAGTACGCGTTGAAGTCGGTGTATGCGTCGGTGTTCAAAGGGTGATCGAAGTCACTCGAGGTGGTGGAGGATTCAAACCAGGAGGGGAGCCCGACCAGACATGAGGCGGTGCAGGCCTGCTCCTTGGCTAGGTGGCCGGTTTTGGCTGTGGCCGCCACTTTCTCCTTCACGAGGCACTTGGACTGCACGACAAAGACCCGCAATGTCTATTTGCTGAATTGCCTCCACCGTAAACGAGCCATCAGATTCAATCTCCACATGACTTATCTTGTTGTAGAGAAAAATAGAAAAAGGTAAAGTGTGACACAAGTTTCGTTGAAGTGGAAGGAGATGGGGCCTTGTTCATCCATGTAGTGCCGAAGAGGGGGTGGTATCTCTCAACCATGTATTGCAGGAGCGGCGCGCGACGTGTCCGACCAGACATGGAATTGAAGTAGTCAGGCGAGCGAATGATCGGCTGGAGAAACCGACCATGGATAAAATCCTTCGACATGGCATATCTCGTCTGTATCCCCTGACAAATGGAACTCAGTTGATAAAACATGCTAAAAAATAATAAAATGGGCCACAAGTTTTGTTAATTAGGATAAAATGAATAAAATACAAAAATGTTATCTGGCAAAAGTCAGCTGGGAAGGGGGGGGGTGCTAAACGAACTTTTTATGGCAAGATTATGTGGGGAGATGGCAGAATCCTCTAATTTTTGTAGCAATTTTTTTCTACTTTCCAAAAGTTGACATGTGTTTCCGAAGAAATTGTCATCCTTGCACATCGTAAACTGCCAACCAAACCTTCGTAATTGTCACCACTTTAGAGCTGACGTTCATTATATAAGAGAGTCTATAAAAATATATTAAATAGGGTACGTAAATTATTGCCAAGAATATCAAAAGAGGGGGGGGGGGGGGGTTAAAACGCGGAATTCACTCTAATTGTCATATTTCTATTTTCCAATACCATTCGATTTCACGATGATCTTTATAACACATTACATATGCAGACACTCATATATATGTATATATATTCACTGCTATAAACACGCGTATACATATTCTATCTCTACGAGCATTTCTGAGAAACTGAGTTGGCATATAATCTTGAGATTGACGAAATCACAACACGTGCCTCCATAGTCTCTACTACTTAAAAACAACGTAAGGTTCCCATTTCACCTCTTTTTCATCCAACCTTCCATATATACGTCGCACTCTTTCCTTATCCTCTTTGATTTTTTCCTCCCATATTTGATTGTTCTCCCATCCATTTAATTGTCTCATGTTTATTAACTTACCAAAATAAACACATATTTTGTTGGCAAGTCATTAAATTCTTACCAAATAAGTGCTTAACAATAAAATGGCAGAGAAATCATGGCGATTGCATACAAACATTTGGTAAGATTTTAGCGTATCAATATAATAATATACATGGATTCTCAAAAACAATAATATAGTACAATAATAGTCGTGCAGTCAGGGACTAATCTACTAGAATGTTTATACTTCCGTTGCAACGCACGGGCAATTGTCTAGTCAACGGAAACAACTGCTTCCACTAAACGAACATCACCGAAAAATCTAAAATAAATCTAGAAAAATAGAATCATCATTGTGATGTTTAAGGACTTGA